>NW_015164197.1:92637-99036 GCF_001447785.1 Gekko japonicus
TAGCAGTCATGCAGAGATTGGAGGCAAGGCCAACACCATCATGCCTGCTCTCCCTGTTTTCATGTCCAGTCAATGCACAGAAGGCTTTCAGCTGGTGAACAAATGCACTCTGAAATTAGTGGCACCTCTGCTATAAACGATCAATAGCAGTCATGCAGAGATTGGAGGCAAGGCCAACACCATCATGCCTGCTCTCCCTGTTTTCATGTCCAGTCAATGCACAGAAGGCTTTCAGCTGGTGAACAAATGCACTCTGAAATTAGTGGCACCTCTGCTATAAACGATCATTGTAGATGTGTTCTTTTTGGGCTGGTAATGGAGGTAGACTGGACCAGGTACATACAGACTGAGTAGCATGACAGGTCTTAATATAGAAGTTAGGTCATGTACATTCCCTGTAGGTCACAAGAAGCATACCAGACCATTTGTTCCAAGGCCAAGTATTACAATATATGTGTGGTGTATTCAATCTGACAATGTATGTATGTGAACTCACTCATTGAATCACCATGTGAAGCTTTCATCCTGGGCTAGGATCCTGTCACATGAGCTCGACGATGACCCTTCGCTTTCCTCGTCGCTCAAGCTCACCCTTCTGCCGTATTCAGCCACCCTGTCTGTCGTTCCCTTTTTAGACTCTGGAGCATAGGCCTCAGACACCTGGACGTGGGGGAAGGTTACGCCACCGTTCCCTCCGATCCGACCCTGCTGGCTGGAGCCCGTCACTCTCTCTGGCAGCAGCTCTTAGCCAGGAGTCATCCCCGGCCGTCTCCTTCCTCCCCCCTTTTATCCTTCCCTCCTGCCTTCCCGTGCTCCCTGCTCCTCCCCTGGCCCTCCGCCCACTCTGACCCCGCCCCCGTACATAAGCTTCCACGCCGTTCCCCTGGTGTGGCTCCTTCCTCTTCCCTTGTCTGAGTTTCTGGCCATTGCGCGCGGCGGCGCGTCCGCGCTCATGCACCAGGTCTCAGGGTCGGTGTGGTGGTTGCCCCTCCTTCCGTTCGGGGCCTCTCTCCCTCCTGCCGTATTGCCCGCTGGCAGACGGAGCTGGGAGAGTCCGCCTTCCTCCCTCTACCTTGCTTGCCATCCCCCTCCTTGCCCTCCTCGTCCCTCTCGGCGACAGCTCCCACTTCCTCGACCCGGACTGTCTCTGAGAGAGGGGCAGAGAGCTCGGCGTCTCGGCTCGCCCGACCGGTCCCCTCACCACCCTCTGCTCCTGGTGCTGCTCCAGTAAGGGACCGTCTCTGAGAGAGGGGCGGAGAGCTCGGCGTCTTGGCTCGCCCGACCGGTCCCCTCACCACCCTCTGCTCCTGGTGCTGCTCCGGTAAGTAAAAGGCGGTCCATCTTCTCCTGCTGGGGCCTTGCAGGATCCAGGGTTTCTCCCGCCGGGAGGGGGCTGGGAGTCCCGCCCTCGGGACAGATCCTAATCCTTCAATTGTTATTGGTAGCCCAGGAAGATCCGACCAATCACCAACAGCCAGTTCCAAGAGCGGGAACTATTGTGATTGGACTTTATCCCTGCAACCTCATAGGTTGGTATTTGTATAGTAGGCGCGGCTACATTAGCCGGGAGAGGTTAAAAGCAGAACAGCTTCAGTGCTAACACTGTTCTGGCTATTCATGTTGATCTGTTTGGAGTTGAGTTACGAGTTGCTGAATAAAGCTGATCTTTTGCTGAAATCAGTCTCTGACTCTTTGTTAAGTAACCGACTTAACAATATGAAATCATATTAATCATTGAAAAACTACAACTTCCATCATTTAAAAAGCTGCAAATCTTTCAACATTGTTATATAGCTTTATCACTATTACAAGTCCGCAGAAGTTGTGAGCTCTTCAAGAGCAACCACTTACATCCTATAATTTACCCTAAAACTCCATGCAACCCCCATCCCCGCCCACACCACCGAATAATTTTTCATCACGTCAGGCTGTATAATTATTTTCAACAATTCTTTTAACCTACACAAACTGGGCACAAACACAACAAAAGTAAGTTGTGTGAATCCACTTTTTTTGATATGGCAGTAGAAACACATATCAGAAATGAAATGCATGTAAGAAAGAATGATCCCAAACAGACGACCATAAAGGTGACTTTAAAAAAAGAGAAGAAGGTACTTTCTGCAGCGAAACCCAGATAACAAGTCATGGGGAAGGAGCATTCACCCATAAGTCTTGAACAAAATTTCCCCAGATAACACCTGAACCGGAACCTCAGGCCTGTAATGAGCAGTCTAATGGAAAAACAAACCTAGCAGCTATACATAAAAATATTTCACAGAAACACCTCCAGTTTCACAACTGCGATGACAGAGTAAATAGACACAATGTGTAGCAGGAGGGGAAAAAGCGATCAGCCATTTGTTCCGGGTGGGGAAGAGATATTCAGACAAGGACTGTGGATGAAATTCTGTACTGTCATACCGATCCTTCAGCCTGCAGATTATTTTTATCCAATTGCCAGAAAAGGTTAGTGATGTTGGTTAAGGCAACATAGAGTATTTCGGGACAAAACGCTAAAACTGAAATTGAACTTCTAAATTTGAGCCTAATATTTCAGTGTTGAATTTTGTTTTGTTTTTTAAAACTCTATTTTACAATTTTGGTATGGATGAGTAGATCCTGTTCCTCTGGTACTCCAGAAATTCACTTGGCACTTCCTAGTTTCATTTTAAAATAATAAGATTTGTTGCAATTAATTCAGTAATCACAGAATTTGCATCTTGCGCGGCTTTCCAGTACTTTGCATCTGCTGATCCAAGTTATTGAATCTTGAAGATTATAGCTGTGTTATACTGGAAAAATCCTGTTATGGTTCCCTAAAGAAGGTCTAAATGCGGACCCACAGAAGCTTACATAGTCTTCCTTTCTTCCATTTTATCTTCACAACAACCTTATGAGGTAGGTTAGGCTGAGAGTGTTTGACTGGCCTAAGATCACACAGAAAGATTCCATGACAAAGTAGGGATTCAAACATGTCTCTCCCAGATCCTGTTCCAACTCTCTAGCCACTGAACATTGATGATTTAGTTCAGGGGTGTCAAACATGCAGCCCAGGGGCTGGATCAGGCCCCCGGGGGGATTCTATCAGGCCAGCAGTGGAACTGGCTGTCTTCTGCTTCTTCTTCCAGTTCTGCTGCCACTGCATCATTGTATGTTTGCAGCTTACAGGTACGCACCTGAACAGCATACTCAAGATTGCAACAGCACAGACATTTTGATGCAATAATTCAGAGCAAGAGGTGTCAGTGATCAGACACTGTTAAATAAACAAAATATTTCAAGAGTGCTAATGTTTTAAGCATGTTTTTATTTTAAGTAAAAAAAAAACCTTTGTGTTTGTGTCCTTTATAAAGTTTATATCTCCGCTACCAGGCATTACATTTTATGACACACATGGCCCGGCCCAACAAGGTCTCATTTATGTCAAATCCAGTCCTCATAACGAATGAGTTCAACACCCCGGATTTAGCTTCTGGTCTGCAAATGAGGCTGCTATTTGTAAGGGTCTAGATGGAGATTGGAACACAGATCATTTGGGTGCCTCCTCCCCAAGCTGAAGTCCTTCTGCATTACAAAAGGCATAAGCAATGCTAGTTGGCAGGGCATGGAAATGCAAGCTGCTGAAACTTATAGCTGTATTCTACCCCCCCCCCCCCCCTGGTTTGAGCATTTTTCTTCCCCTGCGATCAGGAAAATGCTGTACAGAGATATAAAAAATCGGGGGCTGTAGTAGCCCTGCACAGATGACAACCTCTGCATGTAGCCTCACTACGTGGGAAGGGACACTGGGCATGAGCTCATTGGTCCTACCCCCACCTCCATGTGATCACCAAATTGTCTGCATCATGTGAATAAATGGATTAAGTGCCTGCATACATGTCCTCTCTCCATATCAATGTTTGGTAAGCAATGTTGCTTGTGTGGGGAGGGGATATTTGCAAAGGTGCTACCTCCATGCATTTGCACCATGCAGATGATCAGTGATCAGGTGGGGCCAGCACACCCGTGTCTGTTCTTCCTCCCCCTGTGGTGAGGCGACACATGGATGGGTCATCTGCACAGAGCTGCTGTGTAGTTCTTTTCACATGTTACAAATTCAGTGTTCCCTCTAAGCTGAGTTAGTGTGAGCTAGCTCACAGTTTTTTAGCCTCCGGCTCACACATTTTTGTCTTAGCTCAGGAAGGATGGCTCCAGAGCAACCTAATTTATGCAGTAGCCAAATCACTCACTCACAACTTTAATGCCAGTTGGTCACAAAGTAGAATTTTTGCTCACAAGTCTACAGTTTAGAGGGAACACTGGAATTATACATAATGGGAGCCTACCTACAGTGCATATTGGCAGTGTGTGCTACCTGCACCCCTCCTAATACATACAGTTTTCATGATGTCCCAAAAGAACAATTGCAGGTATTGCTTGTGCATACAACCTCTTTGAAAGCGAGTTTGGTGTAGTGGTTAAGTGTGTGGACTCTAATCTGGAAGAACCGGGTTTGATTCCCCACTCCTCCACTTGCACCTGCTGATGTGACCTTGGGTCAGTCACAAGCTCTGGCACAGCTGTTCCTGAAAGGGCAGTTTGTGTCAGAGTTCTCTCAGCCCCACATACCTCACAGGGTGTCTGTTGTGGGGAGGAGAAGGGAAAGGAGTTTGTAAGCCACTCTGAGACTCCAAGTGAAGGGTGGGGTATAAATCCAATCTCTTCTCTTCTTCTTCTTCTTTATGCGCTATATTAAATCCTGATTTTTCAGGGTTCTGGATCATGTGTAACAAAGCTGAAAATCTGTATGCTGCTCTTTTTACACAGTATGGCAACCATACGTATTGGGAGGATCTAGGCATGGCTGCCAGCCTCCTGTATTCATGGACTGTAATGTCTGACAAGAACATGAATTACATGTTTTAGTAACATAGAGTGTATCTCCGCCACCCCATTTCTGCCCCTCCACTAATACGCACTGCCTCTGGAAAATTAAAAAAAAGAAAAAAAATGCGGTTTCAAATAATCTGATGACCCAATGGTCTTGGACAACATAAACTGCACTAATACCATCCTACCCTTATGTTGAAGCCACTGCAGCTGAAAATTTTGCAACAGCCAGCATTATCCCCAAATCAGTATCAGTTAGCAAAAAAGCCAAGAAAGCAGAAGAAGCACCAGAAGCCATCACTGGCTGAATCCAGAAGTCTCTCAAAGGGATCACCAGCATGCAATTAAATAAGATATGAGACAAAATTTCAATTATACCAGTTCCACAAGGACACAGTCTATCTGAATAAGCTATTCCTTGGACTCTACCCAGCAAAACAAAGGAAGGAAAAGCATTTATCCTAGCCAAAAGAAAAGCCCTCTGATATGAACAATGCAATTCTAAGGGGGGGTGTGTGTGGCAAAAGTGGCAAAAGGCCCCAACAGTCGGCTGCTGGTGCAAGTGGAGTATAGGACCCTGCACCAGTGTGATTGTGGGTGGTTTGGGGGGCATGGGCAGAGTTAGTTGGCTTCATGAGCCCTTTCAGTCTGGGAATGCCCCTGCCAGAGGCAGAAATTTATGTCAATAAAAATCATAGCATAGCCCATAGGTGCCAACTGAACTGAAAAATCAAGCCCCCCCCCCCCCCCGCTGCAGCCATGCCAATTAGGCTCAGAGGAGATCAAGATGCCTACTACAAGCTTGGCCAACCACCTCCCTCCCTGGGGCAGCCTCCCCAGAAGCCAATTGTGGCCCCCTCACCCCACAGAAACTTTAGCCAGGACATATTACAACTCAGTAGTTAGGGCACACAGCATGAGACTCTGTCTCAGAGTTTCTTGCTATGCAGACTTTGGTAAATCTGCATTTGTCTTTCCCACCAGTGTCACCACCCCCTGTATTGAAAGCCGTATCACCAGGCTCTGACGTCACCTCAATGGCGACGAAAGTAGTCATAACAGTCCCCTAGTGGTGATGTGGGGCTAAGCGGGCAGTTTGAATTCAGTTGGTGCAGTGTTGGGGAGTGTTGGCTGTTGACTCTTCCTCTGTAATACTCTGCTAACAACAGTTTCTGTCCTTCATTTCTGGATTAAATATGCCTTTTCGCTGTTGTGTTCCTGAACTTATTTTCATGGAAGAAAGAGGTGAGTCGATTCCCCAAAGCTTCCCTTCCCCCCATCTTTGCAATAGAGAGACGCTGGGGAGGTGGAGGCTGGGGGGGGGAGAGCAGTTGCTGCTGAAATGGGGATGAGAAGGAGTCTATATTTTCCTCTAATCTACTCAAAAGAAGTTCCATTGGAAGATTGATGCCAAGTGGTGCTTCTGTAGAAATCCCCCCCTTTTTTAATTTGTGTGTATGTGTGTGTGTGGGGGTGTGTGCGTGCATGCGTGTGTCAAACTTCTCTCCCCCCAAAAAAAACTTGCTT
>NW_015164197.1:100755-100915 GCF_001447785.1 Gekko japonicus
CTGTAAGCTAGTGTGAAGTGTCTGGAATACTGCAGTGAAAGAATCAAGAGAATATCTTGTTGAGTACACGAGAAAATGCAATTTAAAACACTTGTGAAAGTAGCTGGCAGCTGCAGAGTTCAGGGAATGTTATGACTACATATGGTGACGTCAGAGCCTG
>NW_015164197.1:101307-103922 GCF_001447785.1 Gekko japonicus
GCTTTCATTTTCACACTTCAACTGTGCAAGTATATTTTTGCATGTCTGCATATGTTTATCGCCCTATAGTGGCGGCCCCATTGTAATTGCGCCTCCGCACTGCTTTAAATAAATTTTCTCCAAACACAGGGCCGTAGCTAAAGCCTTCCTAGTGGGGAGGCCCTGGGGAAAGTGGGAAGGCTGGAGTGACGTAATGCCCTCCCCCCTTCTCTCTCTCTCCAAGCCCCCCCCTCCAATAGATTCTATGCCACAGCCTCAGCAGCCCTTCGTTTAAGTCTGGAAGAGCTACACACAAGAGGAAAGCAGGATCACTAAACTGAAAAAACCCCTGAATGAAAGGAAAAGGGGGAAATTACTGGTTGGCCACTGTGTGAGATAGGATGCTGGAGTAGATGGAGCACTGATTTCCCTGTGTGACCTTGTTTGAGGTGGTTTCGCTTTTCCTGATCATTTTTATTTCCTTGAGAAAAGGAGGGAAACACCTTTGTGTGAGGGCACAAGAGAGAAACGCTCAGGGATTACCCTGGAGCAGCCGACGCCCCAGCAGCCTGCGGGATGCCGGAGGCGGCGATGGGCGGGGGGAGGGGGAGTAGAGGATCGGGAGGGAGGGGGCCCGCAAAACCAGCGGGAGGGTGGGCCCCGTGGGCCCCACACAGGCTACGGGTCTGTCCAAACAACATCCAAACAAGCATAGAGAAAGACGGCGTCACAGAAGTACGAAACTAAATTTAAAATGCAAATGCAGATTCGACCTTAGAGCAAGCAGCAAGGCACTTTGGTGGTGGGTAAAGCACAGAGGGCAATTAGCACTTAGTGCTAACACCCAAGGAGGAGAGCAAAGTTCATACTCTATGGCTGACCTCTCCCAATCCGGAACCCTAACAGGAACCCCACATTTGGAGGTTTGACCCAAAGGTACAACCACACACTGACAGGTAAGCAAGTACCATCATGTGCCTCAAGTGGGGTTTGTGGTGAAGCCCTCCCATTGGGGCTGCATTCACAGACACTGTCAGGACAACACATCCATGTCTGATCCCGGCATTGTACTTGTGCCTGGTTTCCATGGCTGCATGCATCTCTGTTTTGCTTTCCTGCAGGTGAAGATTCAACAGGGAGACTTGTAGGTGTGGCTAGTCTTGCCCCTCCCCCCACTCAGTCTGCTGTCCCAGCCCTCCTCTTGGAGTAGAGTGTTGCACCTGGCCAGCCCTTCCAAGTTCCACCTACAATTCCACCCCACTTAAACACATGCCGTGCCGGGGATCCTCAGTCCTCTTCCCCATGGCCCCAAGGGAGGTAGTGAGTGGAGTCTTCACACCACACCATGGTTTGCAGTTGGAAGAAGAAGAGGAGGAGGAGGAGGAGGAGGAGGAGGAGGTTGGATTTATACCCTGACCTTCACTACCCAAGGGAGTCTCAGAGTGGCTTACAAACTCCATTCCCTTCCCCTCCCCACAACAGACACCCTGTGAGGTAGGTGGGGCTGAGAGAGCTCTTGACAGAAACTGCTCTTTTTCAAGAACAGCTGTGCTAGAACTATGGCTTGCCCAAGGTCATCCAGCAGGTGCAAGTGGAGAAGTGGGGAATAAAACCCAGTTCTCCCAGATTAGAGTCCGTGCACTTAACCCCTACACCAAACTGGCTGTGTTGTGCCGCAACTGTGTATCTGTCTGTTTGGTTTTAACTACATGACAGGAGCTCCACATCCCTCCCTGCCCCACTCTCTCCCCACCCCATCTGTGACGCGCCCGGAGGGCTTCCTCAGGACATGTCTAAGAGAGAGGGCTCTTGGGTGCCTTGGGTGGCTGTGGATGGTTGTGCAGGTGCCACTGGTCATAGTCATCTGCCAAACATAGCGGGGCCCCAGCAGCACCTCCAGAGCTGACCTAACAACAGGTTCCCTCTCTCACTGTGCAGGCTGCCATGTGAAGGGGTGAGGAGTCAGAGGATGGTCTGGGTGAATGAAGCAGTTTGGTGCAGTGGTTAGAGTGTGAGACTAGATCTGGGAGACCCAGATTCCGATTCCCACTTGTACCATGGAAGCTAGGTTGGCAGCCTTGGGCCAGTTGCTCACTCTCAGCCTAACCAACTTCACAGGGTTGTTGTGAGCATAAAACAGACGAGAGGGGGATGATATACGCCACTTGAGGGAGAAAGGTTGGAAATGAATAGAGTCAATAGATGAAATTCATAATTGTGTGTCTGCTCTAGGAGGGAGGGGGCTTCTGGCACCCAGGGGGAAGGCCTCTGTGAAGAGATTGCTAAGGGACAGGGGACTGCGGGGGTTCCCTGGAGTCAATGGCTGTGGGAAGCCAATGCAGTGGGCAGATTTGATGTCTTTGGAGGGGGAGGGGAGGGCAATGATAAGGGAGGTGGGCACTTGAATAAGATCCTGCATACTTTAGCAGGGGAGTCAGAGCTCTTGCTGGGACCCCAGGGTAACAACTGAGCGGCGGCAGCTACAGTCCTACCACGAGAGAAGGATGCTTTCTCCTGGGGTTTGGATACTCCTCTGAGCATGTCTATAGGGTATGTTTGGATAAAATTGGCCCCAGTCACATGGGAGGTTTTGGTAAAAAAAAAAAAAAAAAAAAAAAAGGAGGACTTACCGGGAA
>NW_015164197.1:104153-118100 GCF_001447785.1 Gekko japonicus
ACGTCGCCCCCCCCCCCCCCCCCGTGTGGCAGGGGCCATTGATTACTTTCTGGAGGCACATCCCTGGTTATGTCATTCTGTCCTTAGGAAAAGGAAGAAAACCTCATAAACCAATGTGACACCATGGGAACAGGGATTGGGTTGTACCTCTACAAGCGTAACAAACCCTTTCATGCCTGGTACAGATACAGCTAGGGTTGCCAACCTCCAGGTGGGACTTGGAGATCCTTCCCCTTCCCCTCCCCAAACCCTGCCCTCCCCAGGCTCTACTTCCCAAATCTCCAGGTATTTCCCAATCCAGAGCTGGCATCCCTAGACATCGCCCTGTCATCCTGGCAAGAAAGGTGGCTAATGGGATTTTATTTAGTATGTATATAATATTGGTGCCCACTTGGCCTTGCGGTCTGTTGTTTTGGGTTTTTTTAAGTACCAAAAGATTCCCTGGGCTGATTCTAGAAGGTAGACATTTAATTGTCAACAAAATGCAGACTCCCCACCCCCAATCTGTATGAAATTTCGTATAGGATTCAGGGGATGTAAAAACTCTGAGAATTTAATCTGTCGCATTGGGTGGGGTTTACTGATGGAAATGTATTTTCCATTGATTAATGAAAACATCAACACCCCAAGCACATCTCAATATCTCTTGATTTTAAGCCAGCTAATTTTGAACATTCAATTTGTTATTCTGAGATGGAAATCCTTGGAAGTGTATTGTAGTTTAACCTAGGTCTTCTTTCACAGCTATACTAATTATGCTGTTGTAAAAGCCTGACAGTATGGATTAGCTGTGAGCTAAACAAGCAGAGGGAATTGGTCAGTGATTAACCTAATGCCCCAGAGACAAGCTGTAGACAGAGAAAATATTCAGCCCTTCTCTCCTATTACACAAGAAGTTAGTCCTGAGTAAAGTTTACAACTCTTTCTCTTAATTCACTGTCAATGCATTGATCAGTTCTCTAGAGACTGAGAACAATATTATACACTATGGCAGTCATAAGGAAGCAGCTCAGAAATGTTTCTGCATGGCAGTACTTCCTGTATGGCTGTAATGTTTGCAAAGTGCTTACACATTGATTGTTCTTATTAAGTGTGTTACTTTCTCAAAGTGCTAACATAAAATAACACTAACGTAAAATGACCCTGTCATCTAATAAACATAGCAAACATAACAAAAATTCCAGTCCCCAACCCTAACATAAAACAATTCAAACCCTAACACATAACAACAAATAACCCTAGTAAAGGTAAAGGTTCCCTTGCTCGAAAGCCAGTCAAGTCCGACTTCAAAGCTGAAGCGCTGTCCGAAGACGTTTCCGTGGTCATGTGGCCGGCATGACTAAACACCAAGGCGCACGGAACGCTGTTACCTTCCCACCTGAAGTGGTACCTATTTATCTATTTGCAATTTCTTGCTTTCGAACTGCTAGGTTGGCAGGAGCTGGAACTAGAGACGGGAGCTCACTCTGTCATGTGGCAACTCGGGTCTCGAACTACTGAACTACTGACCTTCCACAGCCTGCAGTTCAACGTCTTAACCACTTGAGCCACTGCTCAACATAAAATAACCTTAACCCAGAAGAGAAATTAACTCTAACCCTAAATATCTCTAACCATAACACATAACATACCACAACCCTAATTCTAGCTCATAAAATAAATAACCCCAACCCTACTCTGAGCTCTACCCTGATGTAAAACAAACCAAACTTTCACTATCAACCTAAAATGATGCTGTGGCGATTTCATGTTTATTTGTGTGTGTGTGTCTTTAAAAGTTGGGTTTGCTTGGCTGTGTGATAATCTAGAGTGCTTAAAACCGGCAAGTGGTATGATTGGTGAGTGACAGAGAGGGGGAGGGGTTTGGAATGGATGCTGTGTGGATGATTGGAATGTCTATCTGGAGTGTCTGTTAGGTATGACAGTTGATGAAGGGTTTGAGTTTGTCAGTTAAGCTGTTCAGTTCTGAAGGAGAGAAGCAGAAGAGTTAAGTTCTGTCTCTGAGGGAAGGAGACTTATCCCTGTGAAGCAGTCTTGTGTGATATAAGAGTTCTGAGTTAAATATTTGTGTGTGAAAGGAGAGACATTCAGTTCTGTGTTATAGGAGTTACAATTGAAAGCTGAGAGTCTAGGAAAAAGTACAGTGAAAAGTGTTACAAAGTTGCTTGAAACCTCCCTGTCAGTAAAGGAGAAGCTTGTGAGAGACACCAAGCATTTGTTCAAATCATTCCCAGTACTTTTTACATTGTTTACCCTTGTATTTATGCTTTCTTTAAAGAAATCCTATTTCCTTCAAGTATACCAGCTCAGTAAAGAATCCTTCCTCAGACCACATAGTACCACGAACGGTAAAACAAACCAGAAAGAACATTTTTAAAGTAAAACCAGACCTCCCCAAATAAGGGGTCATCACAGATGCATAAAATAATTCTAATACTGTCACTGACATAAAATAACCGTAAAACAGAAGGGGGGAAAGTCACCTAACAGCAACACTCTGAAAAAAACAACCTATGCAAATTAGGTAGCTCCAGTTCAAGGCATACCTTAAGAGAACATAAAAGAAGCCAATGTTGGATCAGGCCAATGGCCCATCCAGTCCAACACTCTGTCACAGTGGACAAAAATACCAGGTGCCATCAGGAGGTCCACCAGTGGGGCCAGGACACTAGAAGCCCTCCCACTGTTGCTGCCCCCCCAAGCACCAAGAATACAGAGCATCACTTACCCCAGACTGAGAGTTCCAATCTATACCTTGTGGCTATAGCCACTGATGGACCTCTACTCCATATGTTTATCCAGTTCTATCTTGAAGCCGTCCATGCTTGTAGCCACCACCTCCTCCTGTGGCAGTGAATTCCATGTATTAATCACTCTTTGGGTGAAGAAGTAGTTCCTTTTATCTGTTCTAACACAACTGCTCAGCAATTTCATTGAGTGCCCATGAGTTCTTGTATTGTGAGAAAGGGAGAAAAGTACTTCTTTCTCAACCTGCTCTATCCCATGCATAATCTTGTAAACCTCAATCAATGTTACCCCTCAGCCGTCGTTTCTCCAAGCTAAAGAGCCTTTCTTCATACGGAAAGTGTTCCAACCCTTTTATCATTCTAGTTGCCCTTTTCTGTACTTTTTCCAATGCTATAATATCCTTTTTGAGGTGTGGTGATCAGAACTGTACAAAGTACTCCAAATGAGGTCGTACCATTGATTTATACGGGGCATTATAATACTGGCTGATTTGGTTTCAATTCCTTTCCTAATAATCCCCAGCATAGTGTTGGCCTTTTTTATTGCAGTCGCACACTGTTTCGACATTTTCATTGAGTTATCTACTACAACACCAAGATCTCTCTCTTGGTCAGTCTCTGCCAGCTCAGACCCCATCAATGTGTATTTATAGTAGGATTTTTGGCTCCAATGTGCATCACTTTGCACTTGGCCACATTGAACCCCATTTGCCACGTTGATGCCCACTCACCCATCCTTGACAGATCCCTTTGGAGTGCCTCACAATCCTCCCTGGTTCTCACCACCAACAACATCATGTCATCTGCAGTTTTAGCCACTTCACTGCTTACTTGCAACTCCAAATCATTAATAAACAAGTTACAAAGCATCAGACCGTGTACTGATCCCTGTGGTACCCCACCCCACTGCTTACCACCTTCCACTGAGAAAATTTCCCATTTATACTCACTCTCTGTTTCCTATTAATTAGCCAGTTTTTGATCCACAAGACGACTTGTCCTTTTATCCCATGAGTATTGAGCTTACTTAGGAGCCTGTGATGAGGAACTTTATCAAAAGCTTTCTGGAAGACAAGGTAAACAACATCTATTGGGTCCCTCTTGTCCACATGTTTGTTCATCCCCTCAAAGAACACTAACAGGTTAGTGAGACAAGATCTTCCCTTACTGAACCCATGCCTCAATAGTTTTTGTTCATCAATGTGCCTACTAATTCTTTCCTTAATAACAGTTTCCACCAACTTACCCGGTATGGACGTCAGACTGACTGACCTGTAATTTCCCGGATCTCCTCTGGAACCCTTTTTTAAGATGGGAGTGACATTAGTCCTCTGGAATGGAGGCAGATTTTAATGAAAGATTACATATTTTTGTAAGGAGATCCACAAGTTCACATTTGTATGCCATCCGGGCCTGGGAATTTATCAGTTTTAAAGTTGTGTATCAGTTGTTGGACCTCGTCTCTCATCACCTCAATCTGACTCAGGTCATTCAATACCCCTCCCCAAATCAGTGGTTCTGGAGTGGGCAAGCACTTCTCATCTTCCACAGTGAAGACAGAGGCAAAAAATGCATTCAGCTTCTCAGCCATTTCCCTATCATCCTTCAGTACGCCTTTTACCCCTTCGTCATCCAAGGGCCCCACTGCGCCTCCCTGGCTGGTTTCCTGCTTCTAATGTATTTGAAGAAAGTTTTATTGTTGGTCTTTATGTTTTTCTGCGATATGCTCCTCATATTCCCTTTTTGCCTGCCTGATCACAGACTTGTATTTTATTTGCCACAGCCTGTGTTCTCTTTTATCAACCTCACTGAGACTAGCTATCCACCGCTTAAAGGGATCCTTCTTACTTTTTACAGCTTCCATACTTGTTTGTTAACCATGCAGGCTTTTTTCTATACCTATTTGTGCCTTTCCTAACCTGCAGTATATATTTTTTCTGAGCTTCTAGCATTGTAGTTTTAAATAGTCTCCAAGCTTCCCCAATGGTATTTACCCTTTCTACTTTTCCTTTCAGTTTCCTCCTCACATGTCCCCTGATATCAGAGTAGTTACCCCTTTTAAAGTTAAACGTGGTTGTGTAAGTCTTTTTGGGCAACTCCCTATTTATACAAATATTAATAACATTATGGTCACTTTTCCCAAGTGGTGCAATCACTTTTACATCTCTTACCAGGTCTTGGGCGTTACTTAGGACCAAATCCAGGATCGCCTCTCCCCTGGTAGGTTCTGTGCCCATCTGTTCCATAGCAGAGTCATTGAGAGTGTCTAGAAACTCAATCTCTTTTCCTGACTAGAACACATATTGACACAATAAATGTGTGGGTAGTTAAAATCACCTATTATGACACAGTTATTTCATCTAGGTGTTATCTTTAATTCATTCATCATTTTATAATCCTCCTCTATCTGATCTGGTGGTCGATAACAAACTCCCAGTGTTTTGGGCCCACTATTTCAACCCATGACATTTCCAGAAGTGAATCCAATTCTCTTACCCTCTCAATCTTACTGGACTGTATATCCTCTCTGACATACGGAGCTACCCCACCTCCAACCCTTCCCCCCATCCTTCCGATATAATCCGGGTAAGGATATTATTTTCTTAACATTCCACTTCCTCCAAAAGGCATTTCCAACCCTGAGAAAGTTTATTCCTGGGATTGTACGGCCTACATGTGGGTCGCAAGGCTGCATTGGGTAGAGAGAGTGAGCAAGAGGTAGGAGGAAACTTTTGCCCTGACTCCTCCTGTCTCCCAGCCTTCATATTTGTGTGCAATTTGATAGCTTTATCTCTCCTTATTAATAAAAGTGATTTGGGGTGGCAAAGTTCTATTCATGCCAAAATCACTTGGCTGCCTGAACTGCCATTCCAAAGGTGCTACCTGCATTGGCTGGCTGTGTTGCAGGGTCCCATCCACACAAGCCCTGGCCACCACCATGCCCTCAGTGTGCACGGAGCCGCTGGACGGAATGCAATGTCTGGTGTCTGGATGCTCGGCCAAGCCCCTTCCTCCCACCCCTGTGCTGGTCGTCATCACCCCTAGCTGACTCAGCAGCCAGCCTGCAAGTGGACGGGGGTGCACCACTGGGATGAAGAGCCATTGAGACGGCCTGGAGGCCGCTGGATGCAGCAGGACCCAGCGGTATGGGGAGGGCAGACAGAGAGGGGGGATGGGCCTCGCTTTCCTCTGACACGACAGGCACTCCAGCCCCTTCACTGCCCACGAGGTCATTGGCCTGAGCCCGCTCCTGCCACCGCTGGTGCAGCCGTCATGGGCTGCCGAGTCCCAAGCCACGTTGGTGACTAGGCTGCGAACTGGCAGGGGCTGGTGTGCTGCTTAGCCGAAGACCCATTAAGCCGGCCTTGAGGCCGCCACAGGCAGTGCACTTCCGGGGTCTGGAGGGGAGGGGAAGTGGGTGAAAGGGCCTCACTTCGATCTGACATGATGGGCAACCCAGCCCCTTCACTGGCCATGGGTTTGTCGGGATGAGCCCGGGCCTTCTGCCACCATGGTTGTACTAGCTCGCTAAGGCATGCCAGCAGACAGCCTACACGTGGAAGGAGGCTGGCACACCGCTGGGGCACACAGCCATCGAGGTGGCCCAGAGGCCCCCTGCCGCAGCTACCCAGGAAGGCAGTCGCTGCCCACCAACTCTGGGGTCTGCGGAGGGGGGAGAAAGCGTGGTATGGGCCCCCCTAGCTTTCTAGCGCTCGTTGTCTTCTCCCTACAACGGGCTTCCCTCCTAGTCTATATATCTAATTCCCAACAGTCTTCTATGTGCAGATACTTATTTCCACAGATAGGGGCATAGTTATCCCAAACAAGTTTTCTTTGCAAAATTGGGTGACACCCTAGGTTTGCTGGAAAATATGAAACTTTAAAAAAATATTTAAATTCCCTTAAAACAGAGAAGCATTTTCTGTGCATGTGCAGAGAACACTTCTCCGTTGGAGCGGTGGGAGGGAGGAGGCACGTCAGGCAGGCGACAGCTGCTGAGTGAAGTGAGGAGGGTGGGAGGGCAGAGCACCAGCCAGGGAGAGCCACAGCCCTCTCATTAGCTGGCTGCAAGAGGAGCCCTCAAATTCTGCCCCTTCTTACCAGTGCTGCTGTGGTAGGCAGTGCCCACCACAGCTCTCCACCTCACAAGCCTAGGCAACACGGGTGAAGCGATAGTGAGGGCAGGAAAACCAGTGGTATGGTGGGAAAAGAGGAATGACTGCCTACCATGCCATCAGAAGAGGAGCTGTACCCACTGTGGAGATTACTCCCTGCTCAGCCCACCCTCCCTTCAAGGCCTCTTCCTCCTTGGGGAACCAGAACCAAGCAAGCACTGTTCTGAATGGGGGGGGGAGGCAGCAAACTGATGATGGTGGGAAAGAGGGAAGATCTCTAACAGTGGGGGGCCAAGCAAGCACTGCACTGACAGGGGGGGCAAACTAGGCAAGGAGTGAACTGAGGATGGGAGGGAGGCAAGCAGGCAGGACTCTAATGACAGGCACTGAGGAGGGGGGGAGGTGTGTAGGCTCACTTCACAAATACCAGCATCTTCAGAATTCCACAGTTCAGAGCATGTGAAGTCAAGGGAACAAAGTTCATGGGGTAGCAGAGGAAAAAGATTACCTCCTTTATTACATGCAAATTATTATTTTTCATTATATACACAGTGATATCAGTATGTATCTCATAGACATTTACATGTAAAAATGAAAATAGGCATGTCTCAGACTGCAAGGCATTTAGAGTTCAGCAGTAGGTAATGCAGCCAAGTGATGCAGCCAAGCAGCCCCTGAGTATTCCTTATCTGCCCTGTGTATGAGGTCCAATGCTGGCCCCTGGCCTGGGTGGACCTGCATTACCACCCCTATGTAAACAGTGTAAGCCAAAAGCCAATTGTCAATCTGCATGCACTTTATTTTCTCTAACTTCCTGGGATCATCCCTCATGCTTGCCTTCACCTCAACATCCCTAAAGAGGAGAGTGAACATGTCAACATACTCACCCCTCCAGATCTTCCCCTTTGTGGCCAGCAGCAGGTGACCCCCCAGGGGAGAGACCCCTCCATGTAGGCATAGGGAAGGTTTGCTGCCAGGTCCTCCTGCGCCCACCCCACCAAGGTGCCTGTCCAGTGGCCAAGAATGGTGTGCCTGACACAGGCATGACCCCAGAGGGCCCACCTGGCACGGGTGCAGTGCCCGGTGCGAGGGAAGGTCCAGGGCCCTGCCACATCTGCCCTGCTGTGTCAATTCTTGCAACTGCAGGCCCCCAAACCCACCCTCAAGATCCCCATGGAGAGAGCCTGTGGGCCCCAATGGTGGGACTTGCTCATGCAGGACTGGAGAACTCACCCATCCTTGCTTGGTCACCCTGCATGACTCCCACTCTGCCACCCGATTCCCGGGTATCCTCCTCATCTTTGACCTTCTGCAGTTGTGCCAACCTGGCATAGAGGGCTTGCCTTTACTGTTCATGAGCTGCGGACCTGGTACACTTAGGCGGGTGGCTACCACAGATGGCCCCTCGCCACCAGGCTTTGCTTCTCCACCTTGGGCCTCTCCAAGGCCTTGGTTTTGACTGCCAGGTCCCACAAGGAGGGCCCACCCTCATCCTCAGAGGATCAGATGGCCAATGGCACCCATCTGGGAGCCTTCCCAACCAGGCTGCCCTTCTTCTGTGGTACCTTCTTAGCTGGCATACTGCCCATGAGAAATTGGGAACAAAATAAAGATGAGAGATGTTAAGGCTAAGTATGCCCTCCCAAATAGTCCAGGACCCCCCCCCCCAATCTTCCCACCCACCCTCAGCAAGCTGGTGAAGAGGAGCACTCAATACTGCCTTATTCTAAATTATACCCTTGGCTCCATAAAACCACTGTTGCAAAGGAACACACACTGCTACTTTACACCGGATTAGACCCTTGAACCCTTAAAGCCAGTGGTGGAGAGGCAAGTGTGAAGCTGCCTTATTCTGAATTAGACCAAAAACAAACCCATTAACTTCCTGGAAAAGTTCCTGATGAACTGCTGCCCTGGAGGACTGTTAACATATACAAGAACACACATGAAGCTGCCTTATACTGAATTGGTGCATCAGTCAGTATTCTCCACTCAGACAGGCAGCAGTTGTCCAGGGTGTCAGGCTGAGATCCTTCAGGTAGAGAGGGTGCATGAAACTGCTGTCCCTGAAAGCCCCTGCCCCCTCCCGACCCTGGCTGCGGCTCTCTGACTACCCCTGCAAAGGGACCCCTTTGATTTGGTAACAAAATCTCAGCTCTGAAGTGTCCAGTCCAGCACCATCTGTGCTGCACCCAAACAGCAGGAGGATGGAGGAGAACTCGGGACAGGTGCTGATTAGCTGGCTGCTGCAACCCGCATCCTGATGGCCAAGGAACGAATGAAGCCCTGACAGACCCTCACCATGGACTGCCAGAAGCCACTGCTGCCCTCCCCTAAGGACTCCAGACCCGGCTTGCTGGGATGGGCTCTTGGCCCTGCTGGAGCTCCCAGGTGAGTGGTCCACGTGTCTCCTGCTTGAGCCCCATCACACAGCTCCTACCTCCTCTGAGCTCGTGTGGTGCCAGACTGAGGAAGTAGGGCAGCCACTGCCATACCTGGCCAGCGAACTGGCCCTCAATTGTTCAGTGCTCCCACACTGAACCTCCATTGGCTCACCCCACCCTTGTGCTTCCTTCAAGAAGACAAGAGGCAAGTAAACACTGGTGCCTGCTGCATGGGCAGGTACCAGTCTTGGGGGGGGGATCTTTAAAGCCTGCTGAAAGAGACTTTGGTCTAAGAACAAGAGAGTGTGCGTGCTGTAAAAGGTAAGAAGAATCATTAGTTCAGCTAGATAAGGGGTTTGTATATGTCATGCCATCTGAGATGGACAGGCAGAAAAAGGGGAAACTTTGCTAAGGCATGACCATTATGCAAATCTTTGCAAGCCCCAAAAGAGGATTAGTTGGGGGAGGGTTACAGAACTTTCTAAGCAAATCATTTCCAAATCATATTCAATGTAAAAGTGGGAATTTCCACATATCGTTCCTTAGATGTTTCCCTGTCACAGTGGATTTCTCTAAGATGTGCAATCCTAAAGATATTTATTACATTTGTATCACATTGCTCCTCCAAGGAGCATAAATTAGCCTCACACCAGTTCTATGAGGCACGTTTGATTTCGCAGGCCACACCGCAACTGTCATAGCAGAGTCAGAAGTGACACCACTCTCAGTCACCAAAGCTGATGGGTTTAGTCAGTTTCAAATAGAGTGCATACAGTCTAAAAGAACAGTGATAGATCAAGGTGTGTGGGTAGCCGTATTGGCCTGAAGCAATAGAACAAAGTTAGAGTCCAATGGTGCCTTTAAGTCCAACAAGGTTTTATTCAAGATGTGAGTTTTCATGTGCATGCACACTTCATCAGACGATGACATGGAATTACATATCTTAGTTGTATATATAGGAATGGTTTGTTAGATTAGCATGCAAAATAGTGAGGACACATTTTTAACAGATCAAAAGAATGACAAGCTTAGTTCTGTTTTGGTTCAACTGGGGGGGGGGCACATAGGTAATAAGTATGTTAGAACTGGAAATTGATGTGCCCTAATTTGTGGGAATCCTATCCTTTGACCCCATCCATCTCCTTTCAAGCACGGAGGTGAATTTTACAGTATCTTGACTGTGTAGAGTGTTTTCCTCATCCCCAAAACAACAGTGGTTTCTGAAGGACATTTGCGTTCTTGCCCTTTTCTAATATTTCATCCATTGCCTTTTATATTATTTCTAGAAGTCAGTTCTCTGCATAAGTAAGTGAAATGTTAGGAGATCAGCTACAAGCTTCCCATGGACAAATTACACTACTTAGCCATAGCTGAAGCTGTGCTTGTCAGGCAGTGGTGCTTTGCTATCAATCTCTTTCAGGGGATAATTTTGATAATCGGCTGTGCATTCTCTCTGTGATGGCACCATGGACAATTTTAACTGTGAGGCATTTCATATTTTCTAAAACTTTAAAGGAACAGGTAGCATTTTTAAAAAAAAATTCCACGGATAGCTTATAAAGATGTTACATTTTTACAGCACTTTTGTCCAGGGGGCAGGGAATCATATATAGCTCTAAAAGATAGAAAATCTATTAAAAATGTAATTCAATTACATGGAGGACAAAAAGTCTTCTAATCCAGGTACTGAAGTCTTTTGATCTTATTGATTGAGTCATTTGGGCAAATGGAAGTATACGCACAATATTGCTACCTTGAATGAAAGAAAGCAACCATTTGTTTCCAATTTTATAGTAATAATCTAAGAGCTGATTTTTAACATAATAGTTTAACTCCCTGGATCAAATCTACTTTACTGCTTGTACCTTTTTTAAAAAAACTATATAACTGGGAAGCAGAGATATGTGGTCCCATCCCTGTAAATCAACTGACACATGAACCATTAATCACATGGGTCACCCTGGTCACCTAAGGGCCTGAGACTGAGGTCACTAGGAATAAATGGTGTTGAGACAGAGATCTTTCATGAGATTGTGCTGATCTCTGTGGTTAGGATAAGTACTTGTAGTCATTATGATCTTTGAAAGTGTTTCCAAGGACTCCCACATTAAAACTCTAATGTAAGACTCAACCTTTTTATTTCAATTTAAGAACAATTTTTGTAGGATCCCTGGAGCCTCTCTGTGTTAATCAGCACATTTTGTTGTTGTTCAGTCGCACAGTCAAGTCCGACTCTTCGCGACCCCATGGTACTCATTTTCCCTGGCTACAAATCCAACAATTTTAATTCTGTTTACCAATGTCAACAGCTAGTCTATATTCACCGGTTACCGCAACAGGTGATAGTCTTCAAGATAAACTAAGCAGCTCAGGCTGCCAGCACAAGGAAATTTCTTATCCTGTGTTTAGCACAAAGCTATACCTGTCCTTTAAATAAACTTTGATCAATTCAGCACCAGATTAGTTAATAAATATCTCGTATTTCACAATATCCCGTTCTCATCTCTGAAAGTTCACTGAATATTAACTAACAGCTCCAGCCTGGACCACAGACAATAAATTTAATTAAAAGTAAGCTTTCCTATTCTCAGCAAACCCACAAAAGAGCTCCAATTTTAAATGTTTAGATTTGAAACAGTAGTTAGCTCTCATTGTTCACATTTATGGAAACCTGAAAAATAGCTTCATCCCACTGAACTTTAATCAAACTAATCTGAAACACTATGGCAGATTTTAGGAGGAGGAATCTATGCATCTCGAGTGACATACACCCTTTTATCCATTCCGCAGAAACACAGTAGAACATGGTGGAAGCTGTTTTCTGAATATGCTTTATCATTCCTATATTTTTCCCCTTTCACACCTGTTTATTTATTATTTAAAATATTTCTATGCCACCTTTCCATCTAAACAGGATCCCCAACATATTAAACATATTAAAACAGCATTTAAAATGTATATGCAAAGTATTTAGCAATACAATAAAAACACATAGACACACAAACACAACCAAGGAGGAGAGTCAGTAAGGAGGACTGGTATGCAAATGAAACACAAAAAGGCTTCATCTGTTGGCAGAAGACAGTGACAGAGGGAGACAGATGAATCTTCCTGGGGAGGGTGCTCCAAAGTTTTGATATCACGACCAAGAATGCTACCCATCTAGCCAAAGGGAGTCCTGAAGCAAGGCATCTGAAGATGACTGAATTGAACACAACACAGTGGACAGGCAGGTTCATATGTAAAGTCCTAACTACTTTATTATTCAAAGTTAAACATTTTGAAGAATTGATTCCCTATGCCACCTAAAGCAGTCCATATATGTGTGTGCATGTACATAGGTGGCATTATGAAAAATTACATAAGAGGCCATAGACAATCACACAGCTGCAAAGGGATTTTGCAGAGATGTTAAGTGAACTCTGCATCCGTCATCCAAGCCTAGGTGCACAGAGATCACTTCTGAATTGAATTTATATACTCATTCTGTGTCTCATAGCCAATCAGCACAGTCAAGTTTGGCAATGCCAATTACCTGTCTGGGCTACAAGGAGATTTAATCTGGAGCAGTCTGAATAGGTTTCAAAATTGTCAAGGACTTGTTACAACAGTGGAGTTGTTGAGCCTATTGTATCTTAAATTTTGACCCCATTCCCTGCATCACTCAGAGGATCCAGGTTCTGCCAACTTGAAAGTCCCCCATGCTTCCCCACACACCTATGTTATGGTTTCCTTTCGCTTCCAGCAGTGACACTGATGTTAGCATTGGGGGGGGGGGAGACCTTAAGTCTATGTTGTTACAGTTATGGGGATTATATCAGCACTAGCAGTAAAGCCTGTTGTGAAAGCAATACAACGAGATCTAGAAAGAGGCTCTGGGGCAGTGCTCTGGCTTTGGGCAAACAGTGTCAATTTGCTGTGGTGACCTCAGCAGGGTATAATGACAGAGTCCACTGTTTTCTCCAGAGGAACTGATCTCTGCTACCTGAAGAGCCGTTGTAATTGTGAGTAATCTGTAGCCCTCACCTGGAGATTGGCAACAATTGTTACCCAGGACAAAATGGCTGGTTTGGAGGGTGGACTCTATGGCATTCTACCTGTCTGAGGTCCCACCCCTCTGCAAACCCCACCCTCTCCAGGCTCCACCCCTCAAATCCCCAGGAATTTGTCAGCATGTAGTTGGCAACCCCATCTCCTTCCCAGCTAGCCACCAACCTACCATTATCTGCCCCTTTGACTTCAGCTGACTTCTGCCCTCCCTTCTGCAGAACAGTTGTAATACTGAGTGCTCTCCAGCCCTCACCTGGAGATTGGCAACAATGGTTCCCTATGTGGGACTGACTGGTTTGGAGGGTGGAGTCTATGGCAGTGTACCTGTCTGAGGTCCCACCCCTCCTCAAACCTCACCCTCTTCAGGCTCCATCCCTCAAGTCTCCAGGAATTTCCCATCTGGAGTTGGCAACCCTATCAGGACTGGCCCCAATGTGTTTTCTCCCAAAGGCCAAAGTAGGTGACAGGACCAAGCTTAGTTGCCTACCAACAGGCACTGAGGGGAATGTAGGGTTGCCAGCTCTAAGGAGGGAAATACCTGGAGGTTTGGGGGGTGGATTCTGTAGAGGGCCGGGCGACGGAGGCATCGGCCTTCTGTCGCCCGCCTTGCCCCCCCAATCTCGGCCCGGGCGACCGCGGCTCCCGCCAGCG
>NW_015164197.1:118923-131862 GCF_001447785.1 Gekko japonicus
GGGGGGGGGGCGGAAGGACTCAGCAGGTATAATGTCATAGGGTCTACCCTCCTAAAGCAGTCATTTTCTCTAGGGGAACTGATCTCTGTCATCTGGAGATCAATTGTAGCAGTGGGAGATCTCCAGGTCCCACCTGGAGATTGGCAACCCTAGGGGGAAGTCAGCTGCACAGCAGGGGGTTGAAGAGAATGGTTTGATGGCTGCTGGGCCAAGATTGGCAACAATAGTTCCCCAGGAACCCCATCGTAAATGCACCAAACAATTCCTCAAGATTTTCCAAAACACTACTCTGTTTTGGGCTCCTGGGGAACTTTGAAGTAGCACCAAAGCTTTAAGATCTCTCCAGCTGTCACCTGGAGACTGGCAACAGCTTGTCTGGAGTGTGGGCAGCATGGCATTGTATCTGTCTGAGGTCCCCCTCTTCCTCCTCCTCCTCAAATCCCACCCTCAGCAGGCTTCATCCCTAAAATATCCTGGAAGTTTCCAACCTGGAGTTGGCAACCCTATGTACTGGAGTTCGAACCTGGAGTTGGCAACCATCAGCCAACGTTTATCTGCCTGTCTGTCTTTACAACCCCCCCCCACACACACACACAACATCATTCTCCTCTCCCAACTGAAAATTCCAACTGCCTTGCGGGAGGGGGGTGAGTTTTAGGTGTGGAATGGAGTGTAGTCCAATCAGCTTCCATATGTAAATGACCTTGGAACGCTGGCCGGGACTGCACAAAGCAGCCAATGAACCCTGCCAGTGTCTTCCGAGTGGCAGTTTTTTCGGCCTAACACTAAAGGAGTGCATTTTAGAACTTTGGCACCCAAAACTCTTTTATAATAAGGGAGAGATTGGGGATGACATGTGCAAAAAATATGCTGCTATACACTTTAAAAAAAGAATATACCATTTAGACAATGTTTATGCTGCCTTGCTAGAAACCTGCTTGAGGTGGCTTATAAAATAAGACTAAACTAAATAGAATAATTAAAATAGTAATATTAAAATGATATATATTAAATAACATATTTAAATGTTTTAGGGATACAAAAATTACATATAGTAAATATCCACTATTTCATGTTCAGAAAATATTTGGAGAGATTAATGAAAAACAACATTTTTTTTTAAACCACCATTGCTAGAACATTGCTACTTTCTCAATTGTACTTCCCAAACTCAAAATGCTGGGCAACAGCAAATAACTTTTCTAAAGCATCTGCTGATTCAGCACCATTGTCAGTTGACTGTCTTCTTTTCCAGGAGCTGAAACCAATAAAATTTACTGCAACAGTAGAGAACCACATTTCAAATCATGCTCTTTTGTGGGTAATTTTCAAAGTACTCTGCACTTTGGTCCAATAATTGTCAAAGGATAACAGAATGAACATTTATTGTGTGTTTAACCTTTGTGACCCAGGAGAAAGGTCACAATCATTATAATATTTAAAGTCTGATAAAATTGCTAATTCATTTGCCTCCATTTATTGTACAGCTCACATAGCCAGATATTATCTATCCAATGTTCTCTTTGTCACACAGATAGTACAACATGGCAGCAACACCAAGGTTACAATTATAGTTCCCCAGCACAAAATTTACTGCAAATAATGATGCTAATAAAGGTCACACTTCAAGATGCTACCCAAGCTATATTCATTCTAATTAGCGTTTTAGTCAATTTAAATTAACTGTTAGAAATGAAGGAGTCTGGCATATGCCTTTTAGCTACCCTTCATTAGGAACAGTGTTATTTTGATTTATTAATGTGGTAAAATATTACTTTATGAAATGAAGACATTGCAGTCTCCAAAGAATACTTTCTGTTGGCATGAAAGACACTTCACAGTAATGCAACTGTCACAGCGTAACATGGTAGATATTTCACTATTCTCTCCAGGGGATTTATCAAGAAGAGTGGAATGCCCGTTAGACTCTGAGAATGTCTTATTATTTGGTTGTCATCATTGAGTATTGCTTCCTAATCCCTTCTACTTTCTTTCAAAAACATGAAGTTCACTCTACAAACTGGCGCACTTTTATTCAGCTGGAATTTCCCACTGCTGAATTATGCTAAATTAGATTGGTGATACCCAGTGTGAGGTAGGGTTGCCAGCTCCGGGTTGGGAAATACCTGGAGATTTTGGGAGTGGAGCCTGAGGATGGTGGGATTTGGGGAGGGGAGGGACTTCAATAGGGTATAACATCATGGGAGTCCATCTTCCCAAATGGCCATTTTCTCCAGGTTAGGAGGAGAAGGAGGAGGAGGAGGAGGAGGAGGAGGAGGAGATTGGATTTCTACCCCACCCTTCACTCGGAGTTTCAGCAGTTTACAAACTCCTTTCCCTTCCTCTCCCCACAACAGACACCCTGTGAGGTAGGTGGGGCTGAGAGAGCTCTGACAGAAACTGCCCTTGAGAGAACAACTCTGACAGAACTATGGCTTGCCCAAGGTCATCCAGCAGCTGCAAATGGAGGAGTGGGGAATCAAACCAAGTTCTCCCAGATTAGAGTCCGCGCAATTAACCACTACACCAAACTGGGTCTCTGGAGATCAGCTGTAATCCCAGGAGATCTCCAGCCAACACATGGAGGCTGGCAACCCTAGTGTGAGGCCTACAGGTGTCAGTGTATTTACTAGTTCCTATTTCCTTCTTCCCCAAAATATCACTTCTGGCTTTTCTTTGCCACTTTAGAATAAATGGTGCTTCAGAGGAGGCCAGGAGGCTTCACCTTTGTGTCCGCTAGCAGCACCCATTCTGAAACAGCTGCTTCCATCCTAGGAGTACGCTCTGCTTGGAATCTCCAAATATTTTGTGATTGTGTTACCCAAAGGGGCTGTCTCCTTTTAATGGGGAGAATTAGCAAAGGAGACGCAGCTTACAAGAAGGGGTAACAAGCGAGATCTCCACCGATGTTTATGGGGATTTTTCCCTTTAGAGAAATTCTCAGAAATAAAACAGGCTCTGGCTTTAACCAAGAAAGGTTCTTTTTATTGAAAGAGGAAATAATAAAATGGAGCACTGTGAGGCAAATAGGGTTCCCAAGTCGGATCGGCGCCGGAGCGGGGGACTCCAGTGCTGCTCTGGGAGTGTGCGTGGTGTAATGTACTCCACCATTGACCACGTGCGCGACCGTTGGGCAATGCGGTCAAGCCGAACATCGGAGCTTCGCTCTTCCAAAGACAATAGCCAAGCAAATCCTAGTCCGCACCTATCAGAGGGCCAGGTCCGCGGCCGAGAGCCTATGAGACTCTCGGCCACTGTAAATAGCCTATAGCATAGTAGGGGGTGTGTTTTGGGTGATGGGTTTCTGTGCATATAAACCGGCCTGCGAGCCAGCGTTCCTTGTCTTGTTCCTGCTTAAATAAAGTACTCTGCTGAAATCACTCCACGTTTCTGAGTACTTTTCACGTGGGATGACCGTGGCCCCGCCCCCAGCGTGCCCGGTGTGGTCGCGTCACTTTTGGGTGACGTGCATGTTGTGTGCTTTGGGGGTGGGGTTCCTCCCGAGGCCCAATCCGCCGGCGGCAGGGAACGGGCCTCTGGGGTGGGGGTTTCCCCACCCCCTGGGGGGACTTGGCAAGTCTAGAGGCAAAGCACCATTCTCTCCCCCCCGTTAATGTAGAAATAACTGGCCTGGCCCTTTCTTGTAGGTTTCATTAATTAAGGGCTTTGGTATGCCTGTCACCTTATCTGTTCAAGGCCAGAGGAATTGGCTTCTCATGAGAATGTGTTCCTAGTGTTGGGAGGGGGAAAATGAGGACCGGTGATGTAAGATTCTGGAGAATTCTCCTGAAGGCATGTTAGGATTGAAAGTCACCATCACCTGATTTGAGTGGTCAGAAAACTATAATTATGATATCCCCCAGGGGGCTGGGGTTCTTTTCTGAGTCTTCATGGATAGAGGCTTGAATCTATGCTTGGTAAATTGCTGGAATAGTAGTCTACACTAATTTGAGGCCTGCATATAATGGCAGAAAGTGAAGAGAACCTAAAGAGCTTCTGAGAGTGAAAGAGGAGAGCACAAAAGTTGTCCTGAAACTTGACATCAAAAAAACTAAGATCATGGCATCTGGCCCCATCACTCCTTGGCAAATAGAAGGGGAAATCATAGAAGCAGTGAAAGACTTCACGTTCCTTGGATCCAAGATCACTGCAGACGGTGACTGCAGCGATGAAATTAAAAGACGCCTGCTCCTTGGGAGGAAAGCGATGGCAAACCTAGACAGCATGATAAAAAATAGAGACATCACCCTGCCAAAAAAAGGCCGTATGGTCAAAGCAATGGTATTCCCAGTAGTAATGTATGGCTGTGAGAGTTGGACCATAAGGAAGGCCGAGCACCGAAGAATACATGCTTTCAAACTATGGAGAAGACTCTTGAGAGTCCCTTGGACTGCAAGGAGATCAAATCAGTCAATCCTAAAAGAAATCAACCCTGACTGTTCCCTGGGAGGCCAGATACTGAAGCTGAAGCTCAAATACTTTGGCCACCAAATGAGAAGGGAGCACTCACTGGAGAAGACCCTGATGCTGGGAAAGACTGAAGGTCAAAGAAGATGGGGACAGCAAAGGATGAGATGGTCAGATAGTGTTATCGACGCAATGAACATGAAATTAAGCAAACTCCAGAGGATAGCGGAAGATAGGAGGGCCTGGCATGATGTGGTCCATGGGGTTCACAAAGAGTCAGACTTGACTGTGTGACTGAACAACAACAAAAATCTCGATGTAAGTTTTGTACCATCTAATAACAGAATTCTTTAAAATGTTAGGTATATAAAAGCTAGCTTTATTTTGTGTTCTGTGTGACTTGGGTAATCTGTTGGCTATATTCATATTAACTTGACTATTCTTTCAATAAACTTTATAAATATTTTTAATAACATCAGTCTGATTACTTATGTGCTTTTTCCCTGGGAACTCATGAGGTCAGCCTGTTCAGCTCCTTGACAAGCACACATACAGAAATAAATACACACAGTAAAAACACACACAAGCTAACAGAAATGCAGGGAGGAATGGGAATAGAGGGAGGTTTTTCAGGGAAATTATAATTACCAGTCCAGAAGAGGCAGAGGTCAATGGAGAGAGGCTGTGAAATGAACCAGCGTTTTACGGGGATGGAAAGGAACCCAAATGGATTTGGGCTGTGAATTGTCAGTGGGCATCCAAAACACACACACACACAGCCTGCATGGGACAGAGCATGTCCAGCTGTAGGGCAAAATGCTACCTGAGGGCATGGTGACATGATTGCCCCTGAAACAATACCTGATAGGATTAAGACAATGTTTTAGGAAGGCTGAATAGCCTGGGAAACTTGTGATATTGTGCATGAATGTACCTAATGGTTGCTTGATGATCCTCTGTTGTTGGAAAGGGAAGCTGGATGACTGAGAGGTATTAAGTGATTTCATAATTATGGTAACAAGTCAGGAAAGGTCAGGCCAGGTGGGGAAATGTTTAGTTTAAGGTCAAACAATGTATTCTCCTGGAGACCCATTAATGTCATTGTGCATGGTTTTAAGGGGGAGGGGACAGGGGTGATAGCAGTCAAGACCCTTGACATTATACCTTCAGAATTGCTACCTGTGATTGCTGGAATCCATTTTGTGTGAAACCAGAACCATTTTCCAGACCAGGCAGTGCCCAGAGTGTGTGACTTTTGGGGCTCATTTAAGATGAAGGGTGCTTGGGCTTATTCCTTTCAGAAGGAGGAGTGGCTTGGGGGTGAACAATTGGACCCAATGCCTGTGGCAGCCATTTGGTGGTGGCACTTACAACCTGTTCCTGGTATGCCCAAAGTGTCCACATTGTTACTGAAATGGGTCTCCATGGTGGGGTATGATATGTAACTTTCCTCCACATATGTGGAACTATAGATCCTGTGGACTCTTTTGAGTCATTTGTATACACAGTTCTGGCATAAATAACCCTCCTAAGAAATCAGAAAGAAGGGAAGGAGGGCAGTAATATTGAACAGTCTCTAATGTTCCATTCTTGAGCAAGCTGTTTGAACAGGTGGCAGCTGGAAAACTCAAACTTTCCTAGATAAGGCAAATTGTTTAGATCCCTTTCATTCTGGGTTTGAGCCTGGTTATGGAATGAAACAGCCTTGGTCTCCCTAGTGGATGATTTGTGCCAGGAGATCGACAGAGGGAGTGTGTTGTTTCTCCTGGACCTCTCAGCGGCTTTTGATACCATTGATCATGGTATCCCTATGTACTGCCTATCTGGGCTGGGATTGTGAGTAGAGATGGGCATGATCCAGCTCACAAACTAAAGTTTGTGATGAATTTTGGCCAGTTTGTGGTTTGAGAGTTGGTCAACCCGTATGAGATTTCCATGAACTTTCAAGCAGTTTGTGCCAGTTCGGGGTGGTTCATGAATGGATACATTTCCAGACAGACTGTCTCTGCCCAATCAAAATGTTTACCAATCTTCAAAGCAACAGGGGGCAGAACATGTAGAGGAGCATCAGGAAGAGGTCCCCTGGGAGTTTAGTCTCTCTAGCTTGCACAGGGTCCATTCTATACATTCCTGAACCTTCTGGACTCGTACCTGTTATTTCCCAGGAAACACTTTCCTGGGGGCACTTTTTTGGGGGGAGGGCTGTAACTTGGACCCTGTAAATCCAATCCTCACCAAACCAGGAGGGCAGGTAGAGGAGAGTCAGTTGGAAATTCCCTGCTAGTTTGGTATCCCTAGCACTCTGGGGGGGCATTCTACCACATTACAAACCTCACAAACTGAACTGGTTAATTTGGCACTTAAAACTACATGAAGGTTCATGGCTCATGAACTAGGCGTGCCGCAAACCACAAACTGAATCACATTTTCCCAGTTCATGCCTATCCCTAATTGGGAGGCACCATTCTGCAGAGATCCAGTCCTACCGGGAAAGCAGGTTTAATTTTTTTTGTTTTTTTTCATGTTTGTGTGTATGCACCTGGAAGTCATGGTGACTGACTGTGTGTGTACCTGGAAGCCATGGCGACCTCTGGTGACTGACCCCCCCTACTGGGGGCCTGGAGGATATTCAGAGAAGTGGCTGAATAAAGCCTGCCTCCACCTCCCGATTACTGGTATTCCAAGGAGGTCTCCCATCCAAGTACTTGGCAGAGTAGACCCTGCTTAGTTTCTGAGATCTGATGCGATCGGGCTTACCTGGGCTATCCAGGTCAGGATGTTAATTGATTTTTGAGGATGTGTATGTACTTTTCAATTATCTGCCCATTTCTTGGAGGCTAACCAGTGGTAACAAAAATGGACCCTTCATGCCCTTACTACAGCTAAAAGACTTGTATCACAACATTGGAGAGATAAATGCCCACTTCCAGACTATGGATCTGTTCCTTCAAGGGGAGTACAACCCCATCCAGAATGGGGGACACCTTCAATCTTGGGCCAGGCCTTTGCCCCAACAGTATCACTTCTGCCTTGTCAAGATTAAGTTTCAATTTATTAACACTTTGCTTACATCCATTCCAAAACTGCCTCAAGGCACTGATTCAGGGTTTCTGCTGTTTCCCTGGGATCATCTGGACTGAAATATTTATGAACCTTTCACCTAGGGATAGAGTGTTGGTTTGGAAGACAATAAATGACAGATTATTAATGACACTGATCATTTGTATGCTAATTTGCTTCCATTCATTGATCTTACCAGCCACCTTGATACAATCTCAGCTTTACTTATGCATCTTGGCTCTGACTACTCCACCTCCCATCTTTCTGTATGTAGAACTTAAGGAAATTCTGCTTCAGTCTGTATCTGAAGAAATGTGCTTGTACATGAAAGCTCATACCTTGAATAAAACTTTGTTGGTCTTAAAGGTGCCACTGGACTCAAACTTTGTTCAATTGTGTTTGGACTTATTTTTAGATATTGGTAAACCTTTTATAGAAACTTATATGTATATCTGCCACCGATGTTGTTATATTTTTGTCTCTATATCCTTTTTTTACTCTCGATTGATGGATTTTGAGGGTTTTTCCCCTTTGTTGTTCTTTTTTATTTAAGAAAGCCAGCATGGTGTAGTGGTTAAGCGTAACAGACTCTAATCTGGAGAACCGAGTTTGATTCTGCACTCCTCCACATGAAGCCAGCTTGGTGACCCTTGGTCAGTCACAGAGCTTTCTCAGCCCCCAAAATAAGTCTAACTCAGCACCTAGTGGTGCATAATGCTAAAAGAGCTAGAACTTTAGGCTGCCAGACAATCTTAGGATCTACTAGCTATACTACACACAGTGCCATACAATAATTATAATTACTTCTGGGCTGACCCTCATGTCCCTTTTTTTACCTGGCACGATCAGAACCCCATGGAACAGATCCAAGAAAACCTTCAGGTAGAGGTTTAGTATAACTCCCTACATGGGACTGCAATGGCAGGGACAATTCTACCTGTCATTCTGCTACCAATGTAAGATAAAAGGCTTTTATATAATGGGAAAGGTGGCAATTCATCTCATCTGATTTGCATTCAGAATTCTGGTGATGCTTCTCATTGTATGGATAGTTTTACAAGTGTGTCTTGATTTTAATGGAGTTTGGTAGAGAAGGATCTATGCTGTCTACAGTCTTTTCTGCACTGGTATATTTGCATGACTTCACCCACAGGGATCAATCTACCGCAATACTGTGTGCCAAAAGCATGGAGCAGGGACATTGGAAAAGGTACTTTCTATAGAGTTGTAGCTTCAGATGAACAAAAGAAGGAAGTTCATTTCACAAAGAAAGATGAAGTTGTGCATCTAAAAAGCCACAACTCTGAAAATTGATCACTAATGCACTGAAAAAAGTGAGCATGCACGAGAGAGACAGAGAGATAACTTTGGAAAGCTGAACATGTGAGGAGCAATTTATATAACCAGTAAAAATGTCTGTCCATTAGGGCTATTATATATGTGTAAGATACACTAGCAGTGCAGCTCTAAGCTGAATTGCACCCTTCTAAGTCCTACACAAAATTAAGAAATAAGTAAATGTTACATTTCAAAGGAAACAAGACCATAGCAGTCTCTATCCACTAAGGAATAATAAATGCCCTGTAGCAAAGCATTTTTGTCCCACCTCATCAAGGAAGAAACCATAAGGGCTGAGCCATGTCAGTTATGTTGCTATGTACACGTTTGTGACTGTTTATACTTCCCCAGCACAGAATTCCTGGCTGAAGGAACAACATCATCCAATTTATAACAGCATAAAATTAGGCAGTCACTAGAGGAATAGGGGTGTAGGGTTTGTTGTTGTTGTTGTACTTCTATTCCTAAAATGGCTCTGGGAATTGAGTCTTCTTCTTTTTTTTGCTTTTCCCTTATACCAAGTCATATTTTCAGATGGGTAACATTTCATTGGTTTCATTTGGCTTTAGTGCTCAGTGCATAAATATGTCACAGCTAGCAGTATCAGCTCTGTTTGGAGGAATAAAAGAAAGAATAATGATAATCACCTTGAGGCATGGAGAGGTGAAAGGAAACTTGCCCATATCAATTTTTATGGCTTACCAGCTTGAGGGTGACCTGAAGCGGTGAGCCCAACTTGGCCCATGACAGACTCATTTATGCCCAGACTTACCTGCAGGTTGTGTGTGTGTTGATGATGTTGCTGACAGGGATGAGCAGAAGAGCCACTTAAACTGAAGGAAGACATCTTAATCTAGAGAAAAACTTCAAACTTTGCTGAGTAGAGAGTAGGATACAGGCCAGTGTCTCCTCGACACACTTTTAAAGCTGTAGACAAAGAGTAGTTGTTTTATTGCTCCAAGGTTTGAATCTGGGGTGGTGATAAGCAGAAGATGCATTCTTTCCTCTCTCCATGTGACAGCGTCTATAACTTCATTGAATCAAGATGAGTTTAATTCAACTAGTTTAACACTGCAGATAAGATATGTACAAATAATAAAAGTTATGACTCTATTTCACATTCAACTCATTTGCTCTGTCTCATGTTTGTATTCTGGGGACAACGGAGGACAATTATGAAGTAGCTTCTCAAAGCACCAGGTCTAGCTTGCTGTTGTACCCTGAAGTTTTTCTTCATATACATGGTGGTTCGGATGAGCTAAAACATAAATACTTGATCAGAACAGAAAAAAAGGATGTACTTTTTCTTTAGGAACATCTCCCACACATGCTAAGCCTCAGAACCTGAAAGCAACAGCTAAATGAATGACACTGAAATGGAAGAATAATTATGTAGCAAGTGTGTAGCTGCATGTTAACAGTGTGACCAGTGTCATTAATAATCCGTCATTTATTGTCTTCCAAACTGACGTTCTATCCCTAGGTGAAACGTTCATAAATATTTCATGCCGTGGAGGGGGAAAATTACATTTAAAACATGTGGATGGTTGTGAACCTGTTATAAAGACGTTATGAATTTTCATGAACTTTTAATTCTTCAACTGTTGGGGAAAATGCATAATTATAACAACCCGATAAATGTTCATGACATTTGCTGAATAGTGTCTCAGTATTCATATATTCATGGATTATTGAATATACATTTTGAAAATATTTCAACATTTCCAGCAAAGGAATGAAGGCTGAGGAAAAAGAGAGAAGGGGAAGTAAGTATGCTCTAAGAAAACACTGCACTTCTGACACACAATGATAATACACCATTTTATCTGCCAGATATGTTTTTATAGTTGACTATTGCAGAACAAAATGAGCAAAGTTCCAAATGAGTATTGTTATATCAATAAATTTGCTCTGATGTCCATAAACATAAGCTCTGATTGGGCCTGCACACTGCAAGAAGCAATACTACAGGCCCAACTCAAGGCACAGATTCTGCATCACCTTAAAAGAAAGCAGACTTTCACTTACTTAGTTTGTAAGTATATTTTTACCAGCAAGGAGAAGAGAGAGCTTACAAAATAAGGGATCCTTGAATACCTATTGGTTTGGCCATACGGAATAAGAGTTGTACAACAGTAGTTGGTTAACTAAAGGCCACTTTATTTCTTAACAAAACAATGGCAAGGGCTGACAGTATGAAGTGGCATGGTCAAGGCCTGGGGACACACAAAGCCCCACCCTTGCCATAAGATGGGCAATGCACCTGGCCCCCGGTGCGTAGCCCGCTATAAGCGGCTCGAACCCGGGCAGCCCAGCCATGGAATATGCCATGACGATCCCTCACCCACAGCCGCACGGCCTGTGTAGAGTATCCATCAAAGGCAATCCAAAAGGCATCTCATCCTTGGCCGCAAGGCTGCAGTGATGATCTGACAGACCCCTCCACCCTACAGGGTTGCTGATAAGTGCTTACCAAGCCGCAACATATTTTCCTAACAAAACTCCGCCACTGCAAGGGTGAAGCCTCTGCTTAGACCCATGTGCCCTCTAAATCCTAACATTGCCCTAAGCCCTTGCTGTGAATCCCCTAGAACTCCATACGTTCCCTTTTTCATACGGGTCTGTGCAGTCAGCCCCAAGGGGGGTGCAGCACATAGCAGCCTAACCATAACCCAACCCACAGATGTGCCAAAGCTTTGACAATCCCCTATCAAAAGGGGGCCCATCCATTCCCTGCGGGATCATGGCAAACCAATGACTGTACTTAGCCATCGGCTGAAATAAAAAACCTTCCTTAGGCCAGAAAAAACAGGCCTTCCCTCTTGGAAACCCAGTCATAATCGCCCAGGTGGATACAAGCACACCGGGTGTAGAGCCAGACTCTGTCAAGCAGCAAGCAGAGAAGGCCCACCCAGCGAGCTGTGGCGTCCCCTCCGTTCAACCGTGGCCCCTCTCAAAGGCCTAACAGAGCCAATAGCCACCGTCTGTTCGGTGAACTCCTCAGGAAATGAACTGTGGCCGCCGATGGGAATCTGACTCCACCCGCCACAGAACACAGCACCTAAGGAAAAACAATGAACAACAACATGACATCTCCCCAATGCGGGGGGGGGGGTGCACCCACCTTCTTGTAAGCGGCAGGATCCCGCCCAATTCCGAAGTAGTGGGTCCCACCGTACTCTAGAAAGTCACAAACAACCCAAGACAGGCCAAAATGGCCCCCTGGTGCCAGCAGCAGGGTCCCTCCGCCAGCCAAAGTCAGAACATGAGCCAGCCAGCCCAGGTCATTTGTGCCCATCTCCTCAATCCAAGGAGTTGCTTGCCCATCCTCTGAGCCCCCTTTTCCAAAACATTCCAAATGCTGGAAATCCCTAAATTTGCAGCATTGTGTGCATCCACACAGTCATATGATTTGCAGCGCCTGCACTGATCAAGAAGTAAAGTACTGATATACCTGGATGGCACTGCCAGCCATCTGGCAATATTATTTACCGCCATCCAGGAAAAACAAGAGCTGCACATTCGTACTCATTAAGTCCATATTAAACGCAAGCCTTTTCTCTCTGTATCCTTCAGTAACTCTGCACTCTGCCCTGGCAAAGTGTATCATGGGAGGGGGACTCTGACCAGTTCCAGATCCCCTGTATCATCAACTGGAAAACAATCAATATGAAAGCTGGGTCATCTCCCCCTACTTTATTTATTTACTAGTAAGAGAAGCCCGTCGTGGCGGTAGACGACGGGCCCTAGATAGGAAGGAAGGGCGAGTGGAAGGGAGGAATGGAGAAGAGCAGGTAGAGAGAGAGAGACAGAGTTAGAGAGGGGGGAAAGATAGAAAAGGGGGGGAGACAGAGTGGGGTTAATGTTAGTAATTTGGAAAGAAAGGAAGGAAGAAAGCTAGGAAGGAAGGGAAGAAGAATGAAAGGAAGGAAGGAAGGAAGGAAGGAAGGAAGAAAGACAGAGATTGAGAGAGAGAGTGAATGGGATGAAGGATAGTTGAGAAGGAAGAAGGGCAGAGAAAGAAAGAGAGGGGGGAAACAGAGTGAGTGAGAGAGAGAATGTTGGGAGGAGAGAGAGAGAAAAAGGAGGGGGGAGTGGACCGGTGGAGCGGACCGGTGGAGGGGACCCGGGCTG
>NW_015164197.1:132277-151220 GCF_001447785.1 Gekko japonicus
ATCAAATTTTCTGAGCCATCAAAAGCTTCTGAGCCATCAAAAGCCGACGCGTAATCCGGATGCCTGAAGCCGCGTTTCGAATTGTTCTTATTCAAGTATGGCTGTAATGGGACTGAATACAAATTCAAAGCATATACAAATAAGAATGCATGCAAAATATAATTATACAACAAGTGAGAATGCATACAGAATATAAATATTTGAAAAATTAGGAGCTGCAAAGAAAACTCACCCCAGTCTCAAAAGCTGGCATGTGCTAAGCCAGAATGATCAGTCAAGGAGGATTAAGGGTCCTTAACCTGCCATGTGCTGCACCTTAATTTATACCCAATTTCAGGCTGCATCGGCACAGGCAAAGTTTCTTAAAAGGTCATAGTGCCATGCATACTGCTCAAAAATCCAGAAGCAGCAAGTGCACTAAACTGCCATCACCTAGAACAAAATATTTAAGTTTCATTTAGGCAACTATCATTGATTGATATAAGGTGTAAAATCCATACTCTAAATGAAACTTAAATATTTTGTTCTAGGTGATGGCAGTTTAGTGCACTTGCTGCTTCTGGATTTTTGAGCAGTATGCATGGCACTATGACCTTTTAAGAAACTTTGCCTGTGCCGATGCAGCCTGAAATTAGGTATAAATTAAGGTGCAGCACATGGCAGGTTAAGGACCCTTAATCCTCCTTGACTGATCATTCTGGCTTAGCATATGCCAGCTTTTGAGACTGGGGTGAGTTTTCTTTGCAGCTCCTAATTTTTCAAATATTTATATTCTGTATGCATTCTCACTTGTTGTATAATTATATTTTGCATGCATTCTTATTTGTATATGCTTTGAATTTGTATTCAGTCCCATTACAGCCATACTTGAATAAGAACAATTCGAAACGCGGCTTCAGGCATCCGGATTACGCGTCGGCTTTTGATGGCTCAGAAGCTTTTGATGGCTCAGAAAATTTGATGATTGGCATTCCAATTTGGACTTTGATATTGCCTCTATGCTAGAGAAGACTCTGACTGTTTCTATTATCTTTGCACTTTGGCCTATTGATTTATATCATACTTGTTGTTATGCTTATTTGATTTACATTTCATTATATCATACTTGTTGCTATGCTTATTTGATTTACATTACACTTTCTGTTATGCTTATTTGATCATTATATACTTGCTTATTTGCTTGTAAGTTGTTTTTGCCTAGTGGTGTTCTTTCTTTTGGTTCATTCAGCAATGTGAACATGCTTTGACCTATCAATACACATGAGTCAACTGGCCTGCCGGCTGGAGTAGCTTCTACCGGTCAACGGTAGGCATAGACGTTCCGACTCCCCGGCCTAAAAGCCCAGCTAGTCCCCTGGTGGTGTTGCACCGCCAATCCCGGCCGGCCCCATCCACAGCCTGTTGTAACCAATGCCCCTCTTTCAGGCCCACGCCCACTGGGCCGCCATTTAAAGCACAATGCAATCCAACCAGTGTAGCATGTTCAGCACGACCAACCAATGATGTAATGGCATGCCAGCCGTCAAAATCCACGATCACAGCAGCAGGTTGGAAATCACACCGTGTCCCTACTAAAACAGAAAACAGAAGGTACAGATGATGAATTGCAATGGGTAGTTTCAAATCCCAGTGTGACAAAGCTGCCAGAGGCATTCACACTGTCAAACTAAGGTCTGGTGACAGGATCCCTTCACAGAAAGCAACCCGTAGAAAAACATTTTCCCATTCTGATACACTTGATTTCGCCCCCGCACACTAGGGCCCAATCAAGCTACTCAATATTAAGTAGCTGTTCTCAGTGGAAGTATTCTCTCCCCTCAAGATTCAATTTCCATTTGCAGATTACACTCAGATCCCTTAGAGGCTTCTAAAATTTTCCAGAGAAGGAAATGAAAAAGAAGAGACTGGATTTTTTCACCCACTCCTCAATTAGAGAGAGTGGCTCACAATCGCAACCTTGTCCTCCCCCCACAGCAGCACCTATCAAACTGTTTGCAACATCCTGCTTTGGAACTGCTGGGTTGGCAGAAGCAGGACTTGAGATGGGAGCTCATCCCACCACTGTTCCCTCTAAGCTGAGTTAGTGTGAGCTAGCTCACGGTTTATTAGCCTCCAGCTCATAATTTTTTTTGTCTTAGCTCGGGAAGGATGGCTCCAGGGCAAACTAATTCATGCTTGCTCACAACTTTAATGCCAACAGCTCACAAAGTAGAACTTTTGCTCACAAGACTCCACAGCCTAGAGGGAGCATTGCCTCCCACCATGCAGCACGCGTGTCTCACACTCTTGTCCGCAGCTCAGTGTAGAGTCCTTGTTATGTATGCGGTCCGCCACAAGGCGCCCGCAAGAAGGACTGGAGCTTGGCTCCTCAGAACAATAGGACCTCAGATCCTAGTTCCCCAGCCTAGCTGGCCTATAGGCTCTGTGGCGGGAAATTCAAACCCTCCAATGGAGTGGGAGGTCCGGGGATGGGGGTGTATATAGTTGGCCTTGCAGGGCCGTTGTTGTCTTGTTAAGTATTCAATAAACGTGTGCAACCGCATGTCATCGTCCGAGTCCTCCATGCGGCAAACCCAGTACTTTTCAGTGGCGACGAAGGTGGGATGCCGCTGAGTCTGGGCTGGCTCGCACCGGCGCATCGCAAGGCTCCGTTCCTGCAATGCCACGCCCCGCATCGCGCACCAGCCGCACCGCACAGCGCACCGCTTCAAGGAACCTCCGCCCCGCGCTACCGCTATGCCATGGCCTCCACCCGAGGGAATCTGGAGATCTTCGATCCAGCACATCCCGAGCTCTGGGACTCGTGGACGGACCAATTAACATGCCATCTCGAATACAACGACGTATCCGACCTGGGCAAGAGACGAGCCCTCCTCCTGAGCTCCTGCGGGGTAACTATGGTCCACCTCGCCAAAAGCCTCCTCGTGCCCCGGTCCATCCTGGAGTGCTCCTATGAGGAGATTATAGAGGCTCTCACCAAGTACCTCACGCGCCGACCGACGACGCTAGCACGGCAGCTGGCGTTCCAGGGCCGTATGCAGAAGCCGGGAGAATCGGCCGCGGCGTTCATGGCCACCCTGCGCCAGTTGGCGATGGACTGCACCTTCACCAAAGTGGAGGAAAATCTGCTGACCCAGTTTGCGTGGGGCCTCAGCGATCTCAAACTGTGAAGAAAGGTGGTCGGGACTGCCGACATCAAGCTAAAAGGGGCCCTCCAACTCGCGATCGCTCACAAGGACTCCCACCGCCCATCATCGGCTGCACACCAGGTGCTCCCCGACGGCGACTCCACGGACTCCAGGGAGGAAGACGTCCTCCTCGTCCGTCCGCCGGGCCATCACAGACCGCCAAGCACAGGGAGCTCCAGTACCGCCGGAAAGGCTGCCGGCCGCGCCTCTTGCGCCAGTTGTGGCGAGGAGCATGAGCGCAGGTCTTGCCGGTTCCACGACGCAACGTGCCACACCTGCGGGAAACAAGGGCATCTTGTGCGCGTTTGCCGCTCCAAGGGGAGTCGACGCCAGCCGCTTCCACAGCAGTCCCGTCGGCCAGCGACCGTCACGCACAAGACGACATCCGAGGCCACTGAACTCTACCTCCTCACCGACCAACCATTCCAACAGGTACTACGCCTCCCTAATTCAGGAAGCACCCCGAAGATCCAATTAACGGTCTGGATCGAAGGGGCCCCCTGCCAAATGGAAGTAGACTCTGGGTCAGCAGCGTCCATAATTTCGGTGGACACATTACGCCAGCTGTGCCCTAACGGGGGTCCCCGGTTGCGGCCGTCCCACCTCAGCCTAGTGGACTTCCAAAGGAACCCGGTTCCGACCAGGGGGGTGGGGACATTCCGAGTACAGTTTCGGGGGTTTTCTGGACTATTGGACTTGGTTGTGGAGGAGGGAAACCTGGTCAGCCTGCTGGGCAGGGCCTGGTTCGAGCCGCTGGGAGTCACAGTCGGGATTCGAGGGGTGAACAGCTGTGCCCCGAGAGACTTTGAAGAGATTTGCAGGGAGTTCCCGGCGGTGTTCGATGGGGCCCTAGGGTGCTACAAAGGACCCCCAGTTTCCCTGCAGTTGGACTCCTCAGTTGCCCCCATCCGCATGCATTACCGCACGACTCCCATCTCCATTCGGCCAAAGATTGACGCGGAGATGGACAAGTTGGTGGCGCAGGGGGTACTGGAGCCCGTCCCACACTCAATTTGGGAGACCCCCATCGTAACCCCCTTAAACCGAACGAAGAGATCCGCATCTTCGCGGATTACAAATGCACAATCAACCGGGCGCTGCACGACCACGCATACCCGGTTCTGGTGGTGAGTCACGTATTGGCAACACTGGCGGGAGCATCCATCTTTGGGAAATTGGACCTGGCACAGGCCTACCAGCAACTGCTGGTTGATGACGCCACCGCCACAGCACAGACGATAGTCACCCACAGGGGGGCGTTCCGGGTGAAGCGGCTACGGTTTGGGGTGAGCATGGCGCCAGGGATTTTCCAACAACTAATGGACTCTTTATTAAAAGGGATCCCTGGAGTGACGCCGTTCTTTGACGATGTCCTAATCGCCGCAGCGTCCCCCGACGACTTCGCCTCCCGCCTCCGCGCCGTCCTGCAGCGTTTCGACTCGGCCAGCCTCAAGGTGAAGCATGAAAAATGTCTTCTCGGGGTGTCAGAGGTGGACTTTTTGGGGTTCTGGGTCGACGTGACGGGCCTGCACCCCGCAAAGGATAAAGTTAAGGCCATCGTGGAAGCCTCCGCCCCCACGTGCAAAGCCAAATTGCAGGCGTTCCTCGGGCTCTTAAACTTTTACCACGCCTTTTTACCCCACAAGGCGGCGGTGGCAGAGCCTTTACACCGGCTCTTGGATAAGTTGGCTAAGTGGACCTGGGGCCCAAGGGAGGTGGCAGCGTTCAGGGGAGTAAAGGCGCTCTTGATCTCGAATGGCGTGCTGGCCCACTTCGACAAGTCCCTTCCGGTGGTCCTGGCATGCGACGCTTCCCCATATGGAGTCGGCATCGTTCTGGGGCACGTCCTACCTGATGGCCGCGAGGTGCCCGTGGCCTACTACTCCCGGACCCTAACGGCCGCGGAGCGCAACTACGCGCAGATCAACTGAGAGGGGCTGGCGATCGTGGCGGGAGTAAAAAAAATTCATAATTTTTTCTATGGCCGCCCCTTTACGATTGCCACGGACCACAAGCCCCTCCTGGGACTGCTGGCATCCGACAAGAGGACGCCCCAGGTGATGTCTCCGTGGGTGCTCCAGTGGTTCCTCTTCCTGGCCGGTTACCAGTACCGGTTAGAGCACCGGCCGGGGAAGGCTATGGGCCACGCTGACGCCTTGAGCCAGCTGCCACTGCCGGTGGCGGAGCCAGACCCCGCCCCGGCGCTAGGCGTCCTGAGCATCGAGGACCTCCCGGTGCCCCCCCTGCACGCCGCCGACATCGCTGCCAAGACGTCCCGCGATCCCCTCCTCGCCCAAGTCTTAGGCTGGGTGGTGAGGGGTTGGCCTGCTTCATCCCCGGGAGCCGACTTCGCACCTTTCAGTACCCGGAAGGACGAGCTGTCAGCGCTGAAGGGGTGCCTCCTGTGGGGGGACCGGGTGGTGGGCCCCAGTGCCCTGAGACAGCGCGTCCTGGAAGCCCTCCACGAGGCACACCCAGGGATCGTGAGGATGAAGGCCCTGGCACAGAGCTATGTGTGGTGGCCGGGAATAGACGCGGAGATCGAGTCCTGGGTCCAGAGATGTCGCCCCTGCCAGGAGGTCCGGCCCAACCCACCAAAGGCAACAACGCAAGCATGGGAGTCGACCCGCAAGCCCTGGTCCCGGCTACACGTGGATTTCGCCGGACCATTCCAGGGCCTACTGTTCTTGGTAACGGTGGACTCATACTCCAAGTGGCTGGAGATCAGCCCCGTCTCAACCACCTCGACCAAGGCGGTGATCCGCGTCCTCCGCTGGATCTTCGCCATGCACGGCCTGCCGGACACCATCGTTTCCAACAATGGGACCGCCTTCACATCGGGGGAGTTCCAGGAATTCCTTTGGAAAAACCTGATCCGGCACATCCGATTGGCGCCATTCCACCCCCCTACCAATGGACAGGCAGAGCATATGGTGCGGACGACCAAGGTAGCCCTCAGCAGGATCACAGAAGGGGATTGGGAGTTTCGCTTGGCCCGCTTCCTCTTAACCCAGAGGACGACCTCCTATCCCGGCACCGGCCATAGCCCGGCGGAGCTCCTGATGGGCCGCCGGCCAACGACGCTGCTCGACCGCCTGCACCCGGACCGAGCACCAGATACTAGAAGGGCAGTAGAGCAGCGGGAGGCCCCTCGGGGGTTCTCCCCAGGAGACATCGTCTACTTTTGGAACTATGGGAACGGGCCCCCCTGAATGGAGGGCTGCGTCACCAGGGTAAAAGGCCCGGCCTCCTACGAGGTAACGACCAATGACGGAAGGCCGCTGGAAAGGCACATCGACCAGCTCCGAAGGCGGCTGGCCACGGGGGAAACGAACACACCCCCGTCACCCAACCCAGAGGACACAAGCAGGGAAGAGGCGGCCCCACAGGACCCCGATCGCACAGAGGAAGCCCCGAGCGAGGAAGAGTGGCCATCCCCGGACGAAGCCCTGCCGCAGCTGCAGCCGCTGCAGCAGCAGCAGCTGCAACAGCTGTGCCCCCCGGGACAACCGAACCAGGGGGACCCAACACCGACCCACACACCGGCTCCTTCGCTGGGCCCCAGGCGTTCTACCCGGGAGCGCAACCCCCCTGCCTATTTGAAAGACTATATCACCCAGATTGTGTCTGAACTATGGGGGGAGGGGTGTTATGTATGCGGTCCGCCACATGGCGCCCGCAAGAGGGACTGGAGTTTGGCTCCTCAGGACAATAGGACCTCGGATCCTAGTTCCCCACCCTAGCTGACCAATAGGCTCTGTGGCGGGAAATTCAGACCCTCCAATGGAGTGGGAGGCCCGGGGACGGGGTGTGTATATAGTTGGCCTTGCAGGGCCGTTGTTGTCTTATGTTAAGTACTCAATAAACGTGTGCAACCGCATCTCGTCGTCCGAGTCCTCCATGCGGGAAACCCAGTACTTTTCAGCCCTGTAAAATTACTATTGCCTTAAACATACCTGACTACATTCTCAAATCTAAGTAACGTCACCTGCCATCAGTAGATCATCCAGAATTATTCTGCATAAGGATCTTGCCACGATTCAAAAGGAATAACCCCATCTATAGCACTGTAAGCAATTAGCTCCCTCAATGAGCATTGTGTACTCAGTTAGCAAAGGCCCTCCAGGTCTCATGCAGAGATCTTTCACATCCCACAGTCATTCCCCAAACTAGCAATGCTGGGAACGAACCCGGGACCCCTGCATACCAGGCATCATACCTTCTGCATGCCAAGTAAACAGTCTCCCTCAGTGGGACACATCCCCACATAAAATGCCCACAAGACAGTTATGCAAAGATTGGTTCCCTAATAGCTTAGCATAAATTCATGCTAGCACCCAGTGACAGAGGTCTCTAGAAACAATAATCTAGCAGTAGATACTACCCTCCCCCAAGCTGATTCCTTCAAGTACCGTTCTTACAACAGGGACTGTGCCTACCCCATGCACCAGTAAAATATTTATGACCATTTAGAATCAGTGAAGTGGCCTGATTCAAATCAAATAGGGAGGCTGTGGTATTGACAGGGCGTTTCTAGCACCCACTTGTAGCATTGGCTCAGCGGGCATTCCCTGCATAGGAAATAGAGGTAACAGAGCTGGCCTGTAAGTTTGCTAATTAGTCACCCTTTGAGATACATATAGGGTGGAAAGCCAGCATGAAAATGTTGTACAGCAACTGAATGGCGGTCAGCGGACATAACACCCCTCCCCCCGTAGTTCAAACCCATCCTATGTGACATAGGCCTTTAGGTAGGTGGGGGGCCATGACTCTCGCATGGAGCACCTCGGAGTCAGAACCGGGACGATGGGAGGCCTCTCCTGCCCTGTGCCCGGAGTACTAGGAGGGGGAGGTAGCAGAGCCTCCTCTGGTTCTGGGACAGAGGCAGGCACTCTGTCATCTGGGGCAGCCGTGGCGATTGGGGCCTGCTCCTGCAAACTCCCGTCAGGAGTTTCTCATTCCAGGATGTCCAGCAGCTCCCTCTCGGTGTCCCTTGGGGCTGGAGCCTCTGCTGGCATTGGAAGCACATGCATGCGCAGCTGGTTGACATGCTTCTGCAGGACATGTCCACAATCTGTTGAGACCTCATAGGACACAGGGCTGGTGGGGCGGATGACTCTGCCAGTAATCCACTCGGGGCCCTTGCCGTAGTTCCTGATGTAGACATGGTCCTCCAGGAAGAATTCCCGCGGTACCTCCCTCTGCTAGGACAAATTTTGTGACTCAGGGGCCCTGTCTGGGTGTAGTTTGGACAGACTACACCCAGACAGGGCCCCTGAGTCGTGAAATTGGACCCATGACCCATGAGGAGTTCAGTGGGGCAGTACCCGCTGACTGGGTTTGGGGTGGTCCATTGCGCTAGGAGTAAGTGTGCCAGATGGAAATCCCAGTCCCCCTCCGTCAGCTGGCTGAGGACTTCCTTGGCGGTGCACACCATCCATTCCGCCTGGCCGTTGGTCATGGGGTGAAACGGGGTAGACCTGACATGCCAGATCAGATTGCTGCAGAGGAACTCCTGGAATTCCTCCGAGGTGAACGCCATCCCATTGTCTGATACTATGGTGTCCAGCAACCCATGGGTGGCAAAAATCTTTCAGAGCACCCGGATGGTGGCTATTCAGGAGGTGGCGGAGACCAGGCTTATCTCCAGCCATTTTGAATAAGAGTCCACCATCACTAAAAACAGCAGCCTGTGGAACAGCCTGGCGAAATCCACGTGGAGCCTTAACCATGGCATCCGAGTTGATTCTCAGGCTTGGGTGGGTGCACTTGGTGGATTGGGCCAGACGGCCTGGCATGTCTGGCAGTGCTTTACCCAAGCCTCCACCTCCGCATCTATCCCTGGCAACCACACATAACACCGGGCCAGGGCCTTCATCCGGACGATGCTGGGATGCGCCTCATGTAGAGCTTGCAGGACTCTGTGGCACAGTGCGCTGGGGACAACTACTCTGTCTCTCCATGGTAAACAGCTCTTGTATGCAGACAACTCATCTCTATGAGCAGCAAAGGCTGTGAACCCAGGCTCTTCAACTGCCGCAGGCCACCCCCTCACCACCCAGCTCCGAACCCAGGAAAGGACAGTGTCCCTGATTGAGTGGCGGGCGATGTCCGCCACCTGGAGGGGGGATCAGGAAGGTCCTCTACCTGTAGAATGTGGTGAGCAGGAGCCGGGTCATCCTCCACAGATGGTAAGGGCAGGCGGCTCAGGGCATCAGCGTGAAATGGCATCGGGGAAATGGACCACTGCAGGACCCACGGGGAAAGGACCCAAAGTGTCCGATGATTGGGGGCGAAAAGCCCGAGGAGGGGGTGATGGTCCATGACTATGGTGAAGGGCTGGTCATACACAAAGTCATGAATTTTTTTTACTCCAGCCACAATCGCCAGGCCCTCCTGGTCAATCTGGGCATAGTTCCTCTCCGCCGACGACAGTGTCCTGGAGTAGTAAGTGATGGGCACCTCCCGGCCATCTGGGAGGTGGTGGGCCAACACCATGCCGATGCCGTAGGGTGACACATCACAGGCCAGAACCACAGGCAGGGACTCATCAAAATGCGCTAGAACTTCATTAGAGATTAGCAGCACTTTAACTCCCTTGAAGACGGCCACCTCGCGGAGGCCCCACACCCAATGGGCGTTCTTGTCCAGGAGCCGATGCAAGGATTCCGCTACCACCGCCTTGTGGGGGAGAAAGGCATGGTAGAAATTCAATAGTCTCAGGAACGCCTGGAGTTCCGCCTTGGATTTGGGTGGGGTGCCTCTAAGATGGCCTTTATTTTGTCCCTAGCAAGATGGAGGCCCTCCGCGTTGACCATGAAGCCCAAAAAGTCCACTGATGGAACCCCCAGGAGGCACTTTTCCCACTTCACTTTCAGGCCCACCTCATGGAGGCAGCGGAGGACAATGCACAGCTGGGTGGCGAACTCAGCAGGCGTTGCCGCGGTGATTAACACATCATTGAAAAACGGCGTGACTCCTGGGATCCCTTTCAAAAGAGAGTCCATTAGTTTTTGGAAAAGGCCATGCTCACCTCAAACTATAGCCTCTTAGCCTTGAAAGCCCCTCTATGAGTGAGTATTGTTTGCACGGCAGTGGTCGCCTCATCCACCGGGAGCTGCTGGTAGGCCTGGGCCAGGTCCAGTTTCCCAAAAACCTTTGCCCCTGCCAGGGAGGCAAGCACATGGCTGACTACCGGGACTGGGTTAGCGTGGTCCTGACGTGCAGATGCGGATGTCCCCGTTTGGATTAACCGGGGTGACTATTGGGATTTCCCACACAGCGTGGGAGATCGGCTCCAGGACTCCTTGTCCCACAAGGTGGTCCAGTTCCACGTCTATTTTAGGGTGCAGCACAAATGGAACAGTTCTGGAGTGCATCCGGATGGGGGCCATGTTAGGGTCAAGTTGCAGCGACACCAGGGACCCAGTATAATGCCCCAGGGTCCCGTCAAAAATGGATGGGAACTCGTTGCAGATTTCGCGGAACTCCTGCTAGGCACAGAGTTGTACCCCTTCAATCGAGATTCCCAATGGGACAAACCACGCATGGCCAAGGAGGTTGACCAGGTCCCCCTCAACCACAACTCAGTCCAAGTGGCCATCAAATCTCTTGTACTGAACGTGGAAACTGCCCACACCCTTTATCAGAATGCAGTTCCTCTGAAAGTCTGTTAGGGTGAGGGTAGAGGAGCGCAAACAGGGACCTCCGTGGGGACAGAGTCTCTTGAGGGTGGCCTCTGGTATAATGGAGGCCGTGGAGCCTGAATCGAGCTCCAGGGTGCAGGGGGGGCCCTCTATTTGGACCCAGACCTGGATCTTTGGGGCAGAGGACTGGCTTGGATGCCACAGTACCTGTTCGGCTGGTTCGGCTGGGAGGAGGTAGAGCTTTTCCTTGGATCTGTCATCCTCATAGTGGGCATCAGCTCTGCAGCATGGCTGGGGCGGTGCTGGCTGGGCTCTGGACCCTTGGGAACGGCAGGCCCGAGCGATGTGCCCCGTGTGGCCGCACCCATGGCACTTAGCATCTCGGAAATGGCAGTTTTTCTGGTCATGCTTGTCACTGCAGCTGTCGCACTCCAGGGCAGGTGAGGAGCATGGTGCGGACCCTTGTCCCCAGCGTATGGTGGACTGTTGGGTGTGGTGGACCTCCTCTCCTTGGTTTGGATTGAGGTTGTCATCCTGTGTCTGGTGCACAGCGGACGCGGTCGAGGGACAGTTTCTCTCCCATGCCATGGCAGTGGAAAGGGTGGAGGCTAGGGAGCACTTTTCATCCTCCATGATGCAGTGCTTCTCATCGCTCAGCCTGAAAACTACTTTGTCACGGAGGGCCATTTTGAGATGGCCCCCGAAAGAGCACTCCGAGGCAAACCGGCGGAGCTCAACCAGGTACTCAGCTACCGATTCCTGGGGTTGTTGTTGCTGGGTGTAGAAGGCAATGTGGCGCGCGATCTCCGACGGCCATGGGATGAAATGGTCCTGGGGCTTATTGATTATATCCTCGAATGAGGCATTGGCCAGCTTGGTGGGGGAGAGCAGGTTTCGGGCCAGCTCCACTGTGGCAGGACCACTGGAGCCGATGAGGAAGCCTTTCTTATGTTCTTTGGTGGCGACTTCATAGACGATTAGGATGGACTTGAGTCCCTCGACCCAGGCTTCCCAGTGATGCGGACGGGTAGGGTTGAATGGAGGAACAAGTCCCGCTCCCAGAGCGACTGCCATCATGCTGCGTGGAGTTGGAGGAGGAGGTGAAGCTGGAGGTGAAGAAGGCGCGGAGGTTGCTTGACCTTCTTCTGGATTCATTAACTTTAGCCGCGATCGTCCTCAGGTACCGTCTTCCTCGGATGCCTCCACGGCCCGGCCAGCTCAGCAGGATCCCACCTTCATCACCATTGTTGTGTAGTGGGTTTGACGCATTGAAGAATCAGGAAACAGCATAATTATCAGCTCATAGTTTACTGGTACACAACAGAACAGAAAATACTGGCCAGATGGCCAACTATATACAGTCCCCGTGGACCACCCCCAGGTCCCATTGATGGGTTTAAACTTCCCGCCAAAGTCCCTATTGGTGACCGCTTGAGGTTTCAGGATTCTAGTCCCTATTGTCTCTTGAGATTCAAGCTCTGGTGAATGTCGTTGTCACCAAGTGGCGGTCAGCGGACATAACAATCTGTTAAACCCACTCCAAGCTTATTGCTGCCTCCAGACTTGTAGTGAGAGGATGGGGTGAGAACAGAAGCCCACTCTGCATTCTCTTCCCCCCAGACTTCCCTGCATCCCAGCCTAGCTAGGAAGAAACAAAGTTGGAGATTAAAAGCGGTCAAGGCTCAGCTATTGTCCTGGGAAAAGTGGATCAGAAGCCATTCCACCTTGGAAATCAGCAACCAAAGGTTTGGAACAAAAGCACACTCTTGGCTTAATGGGGGATCAGTTAGGAGTGGGCTTCTGGCTCCCCACTCCCCAGACATTACACTGACATGTCTTGCTTTGGTACTATCTGTGATACTATCTATCCTGCTCTCCTGTATTGCCCTTGTCATTGGTTTTCATTTATTTATTATTTTAAAGTAAACTTGCATTGTACCATATTAAGCCCATATTTGATTGTATTTCATTAGGTACATTCTTTCCAGCAAAATAACTTTTACTCTGTGCTCAGGTGTATAATCAACAGCAGTGCTGTCTTCCTCAGCAGAAAGTGTTGAGAAGAAATTAATTTTGGCTTTCTATGAGAGCCAGTTTGGTGTAGTGGTTAAGTGTGCGGACTCTAATCTGGGAGAATCGGGTTTGATTCCCCACTCCTCCACTTGCACCTGCTGATGTGACCTTGGGTCAGTCACAAGCTCTGGCACACCTGTTCCTGAAAGAGCAGTTTGTGTCAGAGTTCTCTCAGCCCCACCCACCTCACAGGGTGTATGTTGTGGGGAGGGGAAGGGAAAGGAGTTTGTAAGCCGCTCTGAGACTCCAAGTGAAGGGCGGGGTATAAATCCAATATCATCTTCTTCTTCTTCTTCTTCTTCTTCTTCTTCTTCTTCTTCTTCTTCTTCTTCTTCTTCTTCTTCTTCTTCTTCTTCTTCTTCTTCTTCTTTGTTATTATAATTATATTGCTTTCCTCATTTATTTTTACTTTATATCAGTTTGAGTAAGAGAATAATGAAGACTTTTCCTTTTGTGGCAATCAAATGTGGCTGTCCATAGCATCAGCTGGAAAATAAGTATATGTATCAGGTTCATAAATATTTTTTTTTAATTTTAAGACAGTAATTAGAGAGGCTACATGCTACATGCAAGGTTGGATCCAGAGATAATTCCTGCAGAGCTCATCTTCTATAAGATAACAGGGAAGCATATTTCATTCTAGACCCCTTTCACAATCCAAAAAACCATTTCTGCAACTCAGTCTTGTGCTTTCTATTCCATTTGCCATGTGCATGTTCGCAAAAGACTGTTTGTTTACTCATTATATTGACAAATATGGCTATTTTCACCTTATCTTTCCAGAGCAGTGTCTTAGCACATCTGTTCACAATTAGTATTTCAAGCCAGATGGCTGCTTTCACACTTGCTCATTTACTCTTACATACCAAGTCGTGCTGCAAAAGCAAATCTTTAGTAGGACAGGAATATCCATAGTGCTAATATCAAGACTAATTTAATCAGCCTACTTTAATAAAGCAAATCATGCATTAAATACTTCTTTCTGTAACAGACAAGGATTCTGAGCTATACAACTGCTCCCTTGGCCTAGGTGCCATTGCTAGAATGCCATACTTCACTCCAACCCTGAAAGACCGTTAACAATTCCTCATAGGATTGTCCAAAGCAATAAAGGTACCAAAGGAACAAATGCTTACAAGTGACCAACCATGTTGATCTTTTCCTGCTTCTCTTGTATAATCTAACAACATCATGGTCCAATGCAGAGGTTCCCCAAAACATCCACAGCTACACTTAATCCCTTCGGTACTTAGGTGAACCTCCCCAGCTTGAAACAGAATTGTTTGATTCCACATGAGCTTTGTCAGTGAATATTCAGGAAAAGTGTATCTCTTTCTAAGAGTTATCTCCTTACCATATATACACTGATTTCAGCACGTACATGCACCTTCTTATCTCCAAGGAATGACAGTTCCTAGTGCCAGACAAGAAAGAAAGTGATTAGAAATATAACATTTATAACACAACCCCACTTCTCAAATCACTGCACATGATTTTAATGCACACTTAGGTTTGCCTGTGGAGGGATTTCAAAATATTCTCATTCTTGAAGAGCTTAGATAAGAGCCACAGGGAGATAGTAACTTTTAAAATGTGGATTTATAACTCAGGCTCCAGTTCCTCTACCATTCAGATTACTATCTCCTCTGAACAAGGCACACTTTCATAATACATCACAATGACTATGGTTTAGGCCCCATGTAGTATTTACACAGATGGAGAGAGATGTGCTCACAGAACACAACTTTCTCACCTGCCCCTTCCAATGGCAGTCTGAAATGCCCTCTCAAATATTGTTCCCGGTGGATAGGGGATCCCCAGGAACAGGATTTCTGAAAGCATTTTAGGCTGCTATCAGGGAGGGGAATTTGCACTCCATGAGAGCATACCCCTCTGCCTGTGGAAATACTTCATGGGTTCTAAGCCAATTAATATTAATTGTTTTCAGACACTGTTAAATGGACATTCTGTAGTAGCAAGAATGAGAGGTGTTCTGTGCTGGCGGCATCATACATAGAGCACCATCCCCCTTCATTATTGCTGTTTTAATTTCAGAGACATTATTTCCCCCCAGTGAAAAGTACACAGTTACACTTGTATTGCTAAACAGGTTCAGAGAATTCATAACGTAATTAGTGCCTTTGCATTATACATTAAAAGTAAAATGAAAATAATATTGAAAGTGTAAATTCTTTGAGACCAATTAGCAACACAACTGTGTAATTGGATGGGATTCTACAAAAGGCACAGAAACAATTTGGATCTGCATAGGCTGGGTATTTTAAATGAACCTTCCGACTTTTCAAGTAGATTTCATAAGTGTGCTGTCTAGGTTCAGTTCTAAAATGCAGTTAAAAATAAATGCTTTCTGCCAGCCCCCTGCCACCATTTTTTTAAAATATGGGTTCAAAAGAGGATTGCATTTTGAAAAAGAACATAGCCTTACTGATTCTAGCTCCAGAATCAACAAATCTGTTAATATTTGGAACATGCACCCGGTTTTGGTTGAGGTTAGCAATGTCTCACTCTCAAAAGATTTTTTAAAATGACCTGAGTAACAGCAAGGATGTCAAATTCCAGCAGTCAAATCCACTAAAAGGATTAGAAAGATGCCTGTTCTCACAGATGTCATATTAATGAACTGGGTAAGAAGAAAACAAGGAATCAAAAATATTTTAAGGAAAGTAGTGCTGTTGGTTTCACTTTCAACAGCAGAGGCTCAATTTAATATATACCTTAAAATATTAAAAGGGATTGTACTTCTAATTTCTTTTCAAGATATAGAATACAACTAAAGTAATCTCTAATGTCAAATTTAGAGAAACCATTATTTCATTTTCTCATACAAAGTTATAACCATAACAGCCCTGCCAGGGGTCTTTTTGTAGAAACAGAGCTGCAGGAACTCGTTAGCACATGGTATGCTAATGAGCTACTAGTCTATTAGCATAATCTCTCATTAGCATATACAACACCCCCTGACATCACTGGAAGTGATGTCAGAAGGGGAAGGCATCTTCAAAAGCCTCCCCTTCCCTTCCCTGGGGGGGGGAAGCAAAGAGAGAAAGTTTAAACCCCTTCTCACTAGAGTTGGGCCACAGAAGGAGGAAAGAAGGAAGGAAAGAGAGAGAGTAGAGAGAAGGAACAAAGTAAGAAAAGAGTGAAAGAAAGAGAAGGAAAGAAGGAGGGAAAGAAAGAGAGAGAAGGGAATCCGCCGAGCTGCAGCGCTCTGGCGCTGGCCTGGGGAGGCGGCGATGGGCATCCTCTGGCCTCCCTGGGGCAGTAGCGCTCCGGCGCAGGCCCGAGGAAGTGGCGACGGGCATCCTCTGGCTTTCCTGGGGCCACAGCGCTCCAGCGCAGGCCCCAGGGAGCCGGCAACGGGCCTCCTCTGGCCTCCCTGGGGCTGCAGCGCTCCGGTGTGGGCTCCAGGGAGCTGGCAACGGGCCTCCTGTGGCCTCCATGGGGCCGCAGCGCTCCAGCGTGAGCCCCAGGGAGCCAGCAATGGGCCTCCTCTGGCCTCCCTGGGGCTGCAGCGCTCCGGTGCGGGCTCCAGGGAGCCGGCAACGGGCCTCCTGTGGCCTCCCTGGGGCCGCAGCGCTCCAGCGTGGGCCCCGGGAAACTGGTGATGGACCGCAGCGCAGAGAGCTGGGGGCGGGGCTTGCTGCCACCACCATTTGTGCCAGCTCCTGGTCTCCCGGAGTGGTCCTCTGGTGTGCTCCGGCCCCAAAAGACCCCTGAGCCCTGCTATTTGAAACAATCCTGAAATACTGAAATCCAAAGGCAACATTTCTGAATCTTGTGCCATAATTCCTGCAATTTATTGTGTGATTTTCAGATTAATGTTGGGAGGGAGGATAATTAAGATTTTGTAGAAAACCTATCAATCACTAGAATATTCCAACAGGACTGGGAATACAGCTATCTCCTATCAGTGCCAACTGCTTATACAGCTAACCTTGACCTATGTGCGCCCATTACTGAAAATATTAGACCCTTACTACAAAGAGATGCTGATTTTAGAAATATAAAAATCATTCTTTTTATTCACATAAAGCAGACAGTTAGGACAAGGTACCTTGAGTTAATTCAAAACTGGACATACCGTTTATTTTACTAAGCAACACCCCGAAAAAAGAACCTTCCTGGTAGCTGGACAGCTTATTTATTTATTTATTCTTTGGATTTATATCCCGCCCTCCCCGAAGGCTCAGGGCGGCTAACAAGGGCATAAAATGCCAGATTATAACAATAAAACAATATAAAATACAATAATACAGAGTACTACAAGGATGTAGCTAGCTGACTGCAGAAAACACTAGACACCTGTTATATCGAAAGCAGAAGATGCAGTTAACGACAGAAAGCACCTAGCTCTTGCTATCAGCCATAGCCAAATTCTGTAGAACATGTGTGGGTAGAGAACCATATAAGGTAGAAAGACAACAGGGGGTGGGATGCTTTGGGGGGTGATTAAGATATTGATTTAATCTAAGCAAACATAGGCGGGATGAGTTATATTGTGAGTCTGGAACCAATCAAGGCCAAGGACAAGGACTTTTGTGGAAGGGATAGGATGTTTGGCTTTTGCATATGCTAATTTTACTACTGTATTCAATCTGTATGTAACCACAGATTATCTGAACTCCTTGCTTAGAGCTTTCCCTGATGTGACATCAGTAAAGATCTTTAAAATGTCAGACTCTTGAATTTGCCTCAGTTATTTATTGAGCCGGACAATCTTTTAGCGCGAACAATGTTATTCCATGTGCGAATTCTTTATTTTAAATTAATTGCCGGTACAGATATTGACAATTTTCATATTAGTTTAGCATTTTATTTCAAATACACACATTGTCTGGGTTTGTGCACACAATAAAAACATAATGAACAGAATTTGGTCTATAAATTCTACGGTCAGTAATCCTAATACATTCAATGGGATCATCACTGTTCCAGAGAAATGGGTTCAAACTGCGTCCATAAGAAAAAGGGATTAATAAATGTGGTAAAATCACTGGGCCATGAGAAGTCGGCAACCTATTTGCCTGTTTCAGATTCTTATAAAGTGGAGGCATAAAAAGAAGACACAATGTGTACATTGGTGGCAGATGGCTCATAAAAACTAGTACTCACAGTGGGTTAAAACTACAGGAAGGCTGGAATTGTTTTCCTGGAAAGCTGCATGAACAGGCTGGACAGCCAACTGTTGTGTATGGTTCAGCTCTATGATGTTGGCTCTGATCAAGGAATGCTGCATACAATTAGTACCGTACAGAAGAAGAAAAAATACATTCGGAGCCAGAAGGAAAGTCACATCTGCATTCAGGAGTCCCAGTCATAGTCATGCCCTGTTTGGGGAATTTCTGGTCTTGTTACATTGCCAGGATTCTCATATTGACATATGCATTGCCAGTAACTCAGCTGCATCATTTGCAGCTGGATGCAGTGTCAGTGCCTAACGGTGGGAATAAAATCTCTGATCATAATCTGTTCCCTCCAGGCCAGGTAGCAGGGTCCAGTCCAAGGGTGTGGACACAGAACCAGCTGGTTTGCATATGCAAAATTCTGTGATCCATACATGATGGTTACTGGATTGGAAGAATAACATTTTAAGGTGGAAGTTTGTAACAGATGATTCATTGATTCCACACCTATTAAATGATTCTTCGATGTTGTGAATAATGTTGGGCATAATAATGGGAGTTGATTACCTGTTCTGCTGCTTTCTCTTAGTCCTTCTCCATTTGTAGCTACAGAGCTTTGTGTACCACCATGGATCTCCAAGCCTGGCCAGCAGGTAGCTGTCTGTGAGATACATGGCATTCTTCCATGGTGTTTTTCAACGTGAGTGGCTGGTAGGGGTGTGTGTTTCCAAAATTTTATAATCATTTTCGATCTGGATTTTGATTAGGGCACTGTTTTTGTTATCCTGATTTTTGGTAGTGCTGTTACTGGTTTATTTGTTTTCTGTTTGGTTTTTTGGAGTCTCCAAAATTATCTTTCACCCCTCCCCAAGGTGGCAGCAGCAGTGAGGGA
>NW_015164197.1:151259-170730 GCF_001447785.1 Gekko japonicus
TTGTCCCTACTGGAGGTTTCTTTCTGCTGCAAGCATTGGAAGCTGCACTACCCACCCCCTAGCCAGAAAATGGCAGGCAGGCTGACATATTCCTAGACTCCCATGAGGCTTGGATGTCACAGCACCTGTTTCCTCTCCTGGACTGTGGGGCTTTTTATTTATTTATTTTTTTAAAATAGCAACTGAAATGTAATGGTACAACAATATGTGTCCCAGGTTTTCAGAATCCCCAGCTTTTGTTGTGTTTTTTTTTAAAGTATGTCTCTGGCTCCAGAAATGTATCTTCAACAATGGAAGTAACTTAAAACAAAAAAGAAACATAAAGGAGGGAAATGGAAGTTCAGAGAACCTGGGACACATATTCCTATAGTATTACATTACTATAATGCTATTCAATTGCAGAGCATTTTTTTTGGTGTGTGTGTTTTAAATTCCCCTGATATGTGTGTGTGTGTGTGGGGGGGGAGGAAACAGTCACTGTGGCTGTTTACCATAGAATTTTGCCCAAAACCCAGAGTGTTGCCCCGACATGCCTATGTCCCTTCCGGGTGACATGTGACATCACTTCATGTGACGTCACTACATTGGGGGCGATGCTTCCAGGTCCTGGAGTGTCCCCCTTTCCCCCCACCAGCATCTCGAAGAGACCTGTCAACCCTAGTGTTGCTCCTTGCAGGAACTGACCGGGTGCTGGCCTTGTAAAACCAAGCCTCAAACTTTAATTTCTATAAATGACAATTCAAAACATATTTTTTCTGGAATTTCCCCCATTATTTTTAGATTAAGGAGTTTAAGGATTATAGCACTAGAAAAAATACGTTACCTGAGAGAACTGCATATTATTAAAGAATTGGGAAAGGAGAAAAGAAATTGAGAATGTATTAGAAGTTTGAGCACTGTGGGAAGTCAGAGGAGGGGGGAGATTGGGACAAAAGGATAGGTGATAGTTTGTTATATGATGTTTGATCTTACTTATCCTAATAAAAATTGTTTTTAAATAAAAAAGGATTATAGCACTAGAAATTATTAAGGAAATAATTCTGCAAATTCTACCTCATGTGTACTTCCACTTGATCATTTTGAAAAGCAAGGCTCTTTTCTGTCTTTCATAGCAACACACATTTAGAAGCAAAGCACTGACAAGTGCTGCAGGATTTCAACTGCCACATACTGGGTCAGCTTTTAAACTGACATCATTTCTTAATTTGAATTTTTTTCAGAAAGAATCATGAACGAAGACTAAAAATGACCTTCCTGAAATATTTCCAGTAGACCACTTCGGTAGGTTAATATTCTTTCATCAGGTACTTTGAGTGGATGGATGAGGGAGGGGACAGCCATAGGAAAGCAGTGTGAGAATGCCCATGTGCAAAGTAATTGCAGTTTGGACCATGGTGCTCTTTGAGAGGAGGGAGGAACATTTCATTCAATCATGCAAAATCTGCCTAAAGAGAACAGAAATAGAACTTCTCATAATCAGGATTTAAATGCCTCTTTCTGTTTCATTGAGCTTTTAAAACATACAATAACATGACTAATGAGGAATGGGATAAGTGATATAAGAACATGCCTGCACAAAGCATTTCTGATCCTATTTTGAATGTTCAAGAAAGCTGAACTTTTTATGGCCAAACCTTTTGTGGTCAAACTGCAGCTTCAACCCTGGGGCGACCAAGCATCCATAGGAGGGAAATCTGTAGTGAGACTTTGCTGATGTCACCACTATGATATTGCTCCTCCACAGGGCAGACGAGGATGACAGGAGAGGTAAGAAGGTGGGATGGTCCTCATAGATGGAATTGCTAAGCTCCTATTGCTGTCATTGGGCATTTGAAAGAGGGAAGGATGTTAGACTTAAAACACCAGTCTGTCCAACCCCTTGTCCAACCCAGGTTATTTGCACACACACCCCATCAGACAATACCTTACCTCATGACTCACCCTTGTGGTCTAACCTGATTTCAACTATTTCATCTCTATATGAAACAAGTAAAGTCTGAACATTTGTTCACTTATACTCATGTCAGGGATATGTTGTCCAGTTTTATATGTTTTTGCTGCAGGACGCTTGATATATTCAATTTCCAATGTGGTGTCTGTCACATAAGGTCATCCTGGTAATATTCTGTAAAAAACCTGCCACTTATGCATTACCCAGGTGATAGTATACCCTGTTCGGTAGAGCTGAGCAGATTTCTGGGAGCTTCAATTTTTGAGCTGAAACTGTCACATTCAGCTAAACAAATGGGACAAAAATCAGAAGTGCTTGGAGCCTTTCAATGCAAGTTCTGAACAATGGTCATAGTACAGACCAAGTTATGCCAAAGCCTCAATGTCTAGTCTTTTTAAAGTTTCTGGGCATTCCTTGAGCTAGCTCATAGGGCACAGCATGAAGAAGTTATTGCCATTGTTCAGCTCGTTTGACCAAGCTCAGGGAAGCTACTAGAGATGCTCAGACACCTGCTACTTCAGCTCAATTCCCTTTCACCAATGGTGATCAGGCAGACAATTAATGGATGGACTATTTTGCTATTATCAACTGTTTGTATGTATTCACAGGAACAAGATTCTTGTAGCCATCAGAAACCAACTCTCAGCTGATGAGTCAGCTTCTCATCTCTTGCTGTTGAAATTCGAGTCTTTTTTTTGGGGGGGGTGAGGAGCAGAATCCCAGGTGATCAGCAGAAAAAAAACAGGAAGTCCTGTTCTTCTGCTCTCCCATCCTAGAAACTTTGTTGACTCCCAGACTTGCTGAGATGCAGCAAATTTAGCGGGGGTGGAGTTGATCTGTAGCCCAACTGATGTGTTTTCCCTTATTCCCACTCCAAGCTGCTGGCTTGGGCTCCAGAGAAGAGGAGATAAACTCTCTCTCTCTCTCTCTCTCTCTTTTGAAATGAGGAGTTCAGAAACATTCCCTCTGTTTCTGCCCAACTTGGAGTGCAGAAGAGAAATGAGCCCTTTCTCCCATCCCTTCTGGAACACAGAGATTAGAATATTGCTTCTGCCTCTGCCTGGCTTGGTGGCTCTCCCTTTTGCAACTTTATTGTGTATGAGAGGAGGCTGTATCAGAACCAGATTCACAGCTGATCTCCTCCCATCAGCTGTGAGTTGGTTTCTGGCCAACAGAAAGCTTGAAACTTGTTTGGTAGCTTTTGGAGTTGCTTGATGCTATCTGAACATATTGCTGATTGGCTCATAGCCTGTTAGTGAATGTTGAACAGGATACGTTCATCTGCCAACCCAGGTTTCTGAAAAAAACCTTGGCATCCCTAAAAGATATAAAAACAGAATGAGCTGAACCTCAGGTAGAGTCCCTTACTCTTAGGTAAATTTAGTTAGAGCTTTGGCTAGAAGCACAGAAGGCCTCTGATCAATCCCATGAATTAGAGAAAAGGCTTAGAGAGCTTATGCTAGAACAGATATCTGTGACAAAGACTCTAACTCAGTTTAGAAAAAGCATACAAGGGTTCTGCCTCTCTTTCTGTTCATTTGGCTCAAGAAGATCCCCCCAAGCTGACCATGTAAACTTTTCAAATCTATGTCCTGTAGGTTACTTCAGGGACTGCTCAACTCCATGAGTTCTGCAAAGAAGCCTTTTCCACAGCTCTGTCTGAACTGTGATGCTGTCATGGCTGGTGATGGGAACTAAAAATTCCAAAGGAAATACAATACTCATGAACATATCAGCATCCATGCACCCATGCATAAGAAGCAAGGAAAGAACACTTGGGAAACTTGCAAGTTTGTTCTGAATGTTCTCTGCAAAAAGTCATACTGAAAAGCTTCCAAATTAAGATGAGAGGAGTTTGCCCATTGCTGGAATAGCATTCCTCAAGGACAACTCTCAAACATCCACCCTTTTCCTGCATGGCACAACTGTACCACATAAAGAAATGTTTTCTTTACTACTAAACCCAAACAGATATACAGAACTGGTTTGGAAATAAAACACATAGAGCACAAGTCATTAACAAAAATGCACAATTAGCTGTTGTAGATTTTCCGGGTTGTATGGCCGTGGTCTTGGCATTGTAGGACCTGACGTTTCACCAGTAGCTGTGACTGGCAACCTCAGAGGTATAATACAGAAAGTCGGAGTACTCTCTGTGTCAAGGAAAATGGTAGGCAGGTAATTTATATCTACTCAGGAAGGTGGGGTAGGGCTGAGTCATTATCTCGTAAGAGTTCCCCAGGCTGTGAGAACATGCTAATGGAGGAGCTTTCCTGAGGAGGTTCTTTTGTATATGGATTGGCTGTTTCCTGATGAGGTTCCCTGTCTCTTTAGGAGGTTCTTTTGCATGTGGACTGGCTGTTGAAATTCTAATCTTATATGTAGACACTGAAAGGCTGATTTCCATGTCAGATTACAGAGGGAAGTCATTGAAATTCATAAACATAAACACAATGTCAACAGGAAAGAAGAGAGTTTAAAAAGAAACAGGGCATGGTTTCCTGTCCTGAAAAACACAAAAGGCTCTACATCTGACAATAGCACTACAGATAAGATTAGAATTTCAACAGCCAGTCCACATGCAAAAGAACCTCCTAAAGAGACAGGGAACCTCATCAGGAAACAGCCAATCCATATACAAAAGAACCTCCTCAGGAAAGCTCCTCCATTAGCATGTTCTCACAGCCTGGGGAATTCTTACGAGATAATGACTCAGCCCTACCCCACCTTCCTGAGTAGATATAAATTACCTGCCTACCATTTTCCTTGACACAGAGAGTACTTCGACTTTCTGTGTTATACCTCTGAGGATGCCAGTCACAGCTACTGGTGAAACGTCAGGTCCTACAATGCCAAGACCACGGCCATACAACCCGGAAAATCTACAACAGCTAATGAACTCCAGCTGTGAAAGCCAACAACATATTAAAAATACACAAGTTTTGAAGAAACACAGTTGATTTCATGAAAGAAAACTTTCTAGACAGCTGATGACAATGAAGACAACACATCAAATGTAGGTCAGACAATACTGAAAGGGAAGAATCATGCAGGTACAGTTGGGTAACATATAATCAAAACTGAAAGCAAGAAGCAAACGCCAGAGGGAGTGAGAATGACTGCTTCTTAACCAGAAAAAGATTGACAGCACTTTTAAACCTCTTCTAGAACAAAACAGTGCAATGAACCACAGGAAGGATGATACATAGAATCACACAGATTGCTACTACAGATTGTGAGGGCTATACTTGCTAGACTGTACAAAAATAGCCACCCTGAATCACCTCATCAGACTTTCAGCCACAAAGCATAGAAGTAAATCAGGAGTCATATATCACATTCATGCCATTTAGCATTATAGATACATAGGCACATTATGCAGAAACAGACTGTGAGAATGAGTGTTAGTTTTTTAGTCTAATACTATCATATCACCAGTACATATTCTGACCAGCTCTTACCCATCCCCCGTTAACATCATCCATCCTAAATTTGGGGCTGAACATGGAAACCAAGAAACTAAGGAGCAGGGCCTAGAGTAGTACCTGACAGCACAATAATGGTGGATTTTATCTAGTGTTTTTGTACCAGATATTTACAGAATAAAGTCGATGGTTAATTACATAAAGATGGAGTTTATAGTATAGTACTCAGCCTGCTGTACAAGATATTTCCATAATATGCTGTTATATAACTTGCAAAACAATTTGTGAAATATTAAGATCAGAACACACAGTTCTCTACAACTGAGACATCACATATAAATATTTTGATGTTATAAGCCTGATAATTACTTGTCATTCTAAAGGTCAATGACAACTCAGAATTTCAACACTCTGTAATACTTGCAAAGCTTTCAGTTCATGTTGTCAAATAAAATGTGGAACTACGACAGCCAAATAGACATAGTTGGTAGATTAAAATTCCACCTGCAGATGCAAACTTAATATATGGCTGTGGCCACATGAGCAGTTTGAGATGATATTGCTGCAATACCTTTGTGGATTTAAAGAGCACAATCAGACAGCAACATCTGCCTTCCATGCCCCAATCATCACCACCCTGTTCTGCCCTGCTTTGGAAGTGGAGTAAACAGGCACTGGGGAAACCCCAGTGTTTATGGATATCAGCGCTTTCACCCTGTATTTCTGGATGTCTGAACTCCCTTAGTAAGAGCTGAATCTGGCTGGGATGTCTGATCACTCTGTTCCATTTTCACTTTTTTTTAAAGTCAGCAATATGCGCATAACCGCATCTTCATGCAAACCAGCAAGTTTTCCACTGTCCCTGAGGTGAGAGGGGGGGGGGAGGGAAGGCCAGGCTGGGAAGCCTCCTTTGTCCTTTTTCATACCAGTTCCTCTGCCTACAGCTTTGCAGCACATAGGGTGGGGAAGGGGTTAATTGAAAATATGAGTTTTTTCAGAAGGGCAGGCTGCCTCCTCCAGCTGTCAAAATGGAGCAGTGTGGTGCTTTGAATAAGTGGTTATGTATACATGCAAAAGACAAATTAAAAAAGAAGCCACCCAAGCACCCACTCCATGGTTGCCCCACAGCAATAATCTGAATGGTCGACCACAGGGTAAGTGCGCAGTGAGGCCACTTCAGGATGTGCTGTCTAGTCACCCTTTCCCATGATGATTTCAACCACCACAAATAGAGACACCACCAGATCACACTGTCAGACTTCCCCACAGCATCAACGAAGTACACACATGTAGAAAGGTTTTACTTTATTTGAAGCTATAGGTGCATAGACAGGATCACTGTTCGGAATGAGGGGGGAGCAAAGAGCATGGCATGTTATAGTACATTCAAACCACTGAGGCCCAATTGCGGGAATTCCCCCGCGCGCCATCGGGCCTGGGAGCAAAACGCTTCTAGGCAGCACACGTTATCTCCTTCCCACGGTATTTCGTGAGATCATCTAAGCAACTATCCAACAGCAGCAACCACCTGTGGCCTTGAGAGATATAGACGTTTCGGCAGCTAAGCAATTAAGCGCATCAACAGGTCTACATATGAAAGTGAAAGCAATCAAGCACATACATAGAAATGGGGAAAAAAAAACAATTGGCAGCTTGCTGACACACACCAAGCCTCCAGTGTGACCGCAGCCTATGTCAGCTTCTTATGCTGGCATTGACCTTTAATGCTTTATATGCCTTGGGGCCAGCATAACTAAAAGACTGCCTACTCCCTTAGGAACCTGCCTGACCACTACTATAATCTTCTGAGGCCCTGCTTCTCGCTTGTGGCACCAATATTCTAGAATTCTCCCCAAGGTGGGTCATCTGTCTCCCTCTGTTGCCATTTCCTGCCAGAGCATGAAGACTTTTTTGTTTTATCTAGCAGTCCTTCAGTGACCTCCTTCCTGTCCAATTTTTAATTTTTTAAAAATATTTTTCTTTGTATATTTTACCTCTGAAATTGTTTTAAAGGTGTGTTTTTGCTTGGTGTAATGATTTTAAATAAGAGTTTTTATTATATATGTTTTTAAACTCTTAGCTGTCTTGGTGGCCTTGATGAGGGAAGCAGGGTGGGGTATAAATTTTGTAAATATGTATGTATGTATGTCCTCCACACCTAGCTATGGATCCATATATGTGCACAGCTTCTTCCCGATCACATTGCTAGGACTGGGGAATTCAGGTCAGAAAAATCACTGACAGTAAAAAAGAAAGAAAGAAAAATCACTGACAGCACCATCTGCTATTTGGGCAGGAGGAGTTGGATTTAGACCCAGGAAGCAAAACAGTTTCTGTGAATTAACCTTCATGCTGGAATGGAATGAGGATGAATTTTAAGAGAGGTAGATGAACCCTATTGACCAGAAAAAATGGACATGAAATGCCCTGACTAGCCATTATTCTTTCAAGATGTGACTAAAGCATAGCATTTTCCACGGCATACATTCTAGTGACTGAAAATCTGGCTGACTACATTCAGCAACTTTCTTCTGTTTATGTGAACAATGAATAAACATATTTGGGGGCAACAAAACTGGTATAGAAGCAAACTAGCAGCAGGGACCCTTTTTACAATGCAAATTGGCTCAGTGGAGAGAAAGTGGAAGGGTCTCCCTACTGGACACAGTGAATGACAAGCCTGGGGTTTCATTTCCACTGCATAAATCATTCGCAGCATCTACTAGCCCTAATGCAAGTGCCTGAAGTGCTGGAGGTGTGATCTGCCATACAGAACATAGCATTAACTGCTGAACTCTGATGTGCAGTGTTGCTGCTGCATGGCTTTTCCAGACTATGTTTTTGTTTCTATTATTATTAGACTGTGTAGGGAGATCATAAAGTCAAGTGTATTGCAGTCAGAATTACAAGTGGGGAGAATAGGAAAGCTATGATGCAGGCTCTTCATTTTCCTAATTGCAAAGAATGTTAGGAAATGAATCAGATGTGCAGAGGATAATAAAGAAGAAATTAAAATCTTATTCGCACTGTTGCAGCAGCCGTGCTATCTCTCCCCCCACCCCAGCTCAGATTAATAGATGAATGAATAATTGATCAACTCTCAGTCAAATCACTTCTGATTTGGTTATCCTGAATGTCAAACACACTCACACACAAAATGTGAAGGAGCACCAAAACTATACCAAGGGAGTACTGACAAAGGGGGGGGGGGGGAAACAGTGCAAATGTTTATTTTGTATGGTTTTATACTCAGAGAGCTGTTTTCGGAAAATAAAATCACAGAAATTATTAAGAATGTACACTATCCCCTCCCCCATCTATTCTCCCTTGTGCTCCTTCATATTTATAGTATAGTTTACTTGAACTGAATCTGATTAATACTTTCTGATTTCCACTGCAGGCCTAACTTAGACTGCTACTCCTTGAAGATATGTGAATAACATACATATGGATTCCTGTGTTACATTGCATTTCAGAGAACGTCTTCAGGAGGAGGGCTCTGTGGGATGAAGGAAGGCTCTGCATTTATCTGAACAGAATCACAGGGTACAAGCCCACATTCTTGGATAACTGTCAGAATGTTGAAAAACCTCAATGGAAGCCTCACCCCCACCCCCACCCCTGCGGGTCTTGTGCCTTCCCTTCCTCTCACAGCTAACTGGTCACATACTCCCCTCTCTCGACAAGGACATTTATACATGCTTAGAAATCCTGCATCAAAGGGAAAAGGGTTCTTCTCCTGAAATTTGCAAATGTATACAGTTGCTACTTCTCTTCTCCCCCATACTTGTTCAAAATGCTTCTAACAAAACTTTGAAACTTAGGCTTGGATCCGCTGGAGCACTTGTGTAGACAAAAGGTTTTTGCCTACAGAGCGTGATTTTATTGCCTCCTTTCTTCTTCTGTAGCCCCAAATGCCCCTCCCCCAGTTTGGGGGGACTGCAGAAGAGGTGAAAAAATTGCGCTCTGTGGGTGAAAATTGCTTGGATTAGATTTTTAATGGTAGGTGGGTCCTGTGTTTGCATTGGTTGAGATCCTGATTACTTTATTATTGTTGCTGTCCATTATGCATTTCATCTCTATATTTTGACGATATTTGTGTCAAGAAATTAGACCTTTTGTCAATTTCTTGTTCTTTCATTAACCATGGTCCCTCCTGAGGTTAGTTTATAATCCCTCGTGTTAGCTGTGTGCAATTACAGCTACAACTACCAATTACAACAAATAACAATAAAATTACCTTTTTAAAGACCTAAGATCTGGTAGGGGGCCTTTCTGTCAAATCAAAAATCAAACCAGTGAAGTCATTTTGGCATGAACCAGTTACAACAAATAGCTCAGGAGGAGCCACTTTATGATAAGATGGAGAGTCCACCTACCAGGTTAATTGTAGTGGAAACTCATTCTGCAAGTAGCCTACCTTACAGGGTTGGCTTTCTTGATTAATTCCCAGTAAGGTTAGAAACTTGCCCCTTAGCTTCTGACTGTGTGGGTAATTCAAGGGGCTGGTGGCAAACTACCAAGACTGTTGAGTGTATGGACACATACCATAAAGTTTTGCGATTTTGTGCTCTGCCTGCCTGTAGCAAGAATCTCCTGGATTTGTGTATGCCACATTTATGTTGATGTGGTGTATGTTTTTTTAATAATTTTTTTAAAAATCTAACTACATAAAAGAGAAAGGCATCTGAACTCTACCACCTTAGATTACAGAGTGAGGATAAGGTCCTAGCATAAAATGTATCCTGGAAGGAGGGAAGGTATTTGCATATGCACAGATCTGAGGATTAGAGAGGCTGTATCATTGTTTTGGATCATGCACAACCCAACAGTGTTATGCTAGATGTATGGGGAAGGCACATACTAAAAGAAGATATTTATGCAAGTGAACTGCTTTGATTAACCTTATTATTAATATCACCAGCTTTCAAATAAGGCATATGGCTTTGATTCAGATATGTACAATTAATGTACTACTCCACAGGCAAATTTCTGTGCAGCAGAGCAACTGTTGAGCTGATTGAAATCAGACCATAAAAGATTAGGAAGCATATTCAGAATAGTCATAAACCACCATGAATGGTTAATCAGCCCAACAGACTGACAGCTAATACACCAATCACAGTTCATACCCTGAACTCCACTAATGCCCCTTTTATCAATTCTAATCTACTTCTGACATGCACCTTAATAAATTCTGAACATGATGTGAATATTAAAAAATCTGTGCTAAACATGCTGTAGAAAACCTTACAAAATGACTTGGTATATTGCTGGTAGCTTAGACAGCAATCCTAAGCAGATCTCCTCAGAACCCTACTCAGGTCTGTTCAATGGGTCTTATTCCCAGGAAAGTGCACTTCGGATTGCATTGATTGTTCACACAGATTCAACAGACTGATAATGCAATACCATGCCAAGTTACTCCTGCCTAAGCCCATGAGTTTAGACTGAAGTAACTCTGCATAGGCTTGCACTACTGTTTGAGCAGAGTTTACATATTGTAGTGAAGTTCTTCAACAGTGTATTTCTAACATGCACAGAGGATCAAATGAGATGGAACTGTGGAGAGATCCAAAACTGTATCAACTCAAGAGTTTATAACACTGTAATGGAAACAGTGCAAGAATCCAGTTTGGATTGTGGCCATGTTATGTTGAAAGAGAAGTTTTGACTCTTTGACTGAACCTGAACTGCATAAGGATTGTGATGGTCCCTTTTGCTTGTTTGCTTGCTTGCTTTCCTTTTTTTTTTTTACAGGTAATAGTTTTTAAAATGTTTCAGAAAAGACCACAAAATAAAGAGGTCAGGATCTTTTATACCCCAATATTCCGGCATACAAATCCCAACTATATTGCACAATGAGTCCTGCCTAGAACATCAGGGGTGTTGAACTCATTTGTTATGAGGGCCAGATTTGACATAAATGAGACCTTGTTGGGCCGGGCCATGTGTGTCATAAAATGTAATGCCAGGTAGCGGAGATATAAATTTTATAAAGGACACAAACACAAAGGGTTGTGGGTTTTTTTTACTTAAAATAAAAACATGCTTAAAACATTAGCACTCTTGCAATATTTTGTTTATTTAACAGTGTCTGATAACTGACACCTCTTGCTCTGAATTATTGTATCAAAATGTCTGTGCTGTTGCAATCTTAAGTATGCTGTTCAGGTGTGTACCTGTAAACTGCAAACCTACGATGATGCAGCAGCAGCAGAACTGGAAGAAGCAGCAGAAGACAGCCAGTTCCACTGTGGGCCTGATAGAAGCCCTTTGGGGGCCTGATGTGGCCCCTGGGCCATATGTTTGACACCCCTGGTCTACATGATGTCAACCTCCTATAAGGGCAGCCTTGCCAAGGGTGCTGGCCAGCTTATTAACTGGAGAGACCAGCTCTCACAACAGGTGCAGCATTTGCAAGCCAAGAGGAGTATACTGCCTTCAGGAGAGGAGGAGGAGGAAGAAGAAGAAGAAGGAAAAGCAGCTTTGCTGTGCCTCATCACCTCCCCTTCTGGGCAAGGTCCCCCTATGGCCACTCCCAAGATGGCCATAGTGATTCAAGCAGTTGACACCAGTTGGCACCGCAAGCCAGCCTTCTTCAGCAGCTGCAAATGTGAGCCCTATGAGTCACACGCCACTAGTCTGCTCAGCTACTGGGCTAGAAGAGAGATGGATTGGCCAGAGCTCTGTCTTGTGGCTCAGGGGTGCTTCTTTTCCATCTGACGAGTGTGCAGAATGAGCTTATTTCCCACAAACACTGTCAGCTCACACCACTCACATCTGCTCCCCTGGAGGCTTTAGCAATTGGTCTTCCTAAAGCTCAACTTACCACCCTTCAAACACCCAGTCCTGGACTTGAAGTGCGACTGAAGTGAACATAAGAACATAACAAGAACTCTGCTGGATCAGACCAGTGGTCCATCTATTCCAGCATTCTGTCACACACATTGTGGCCAACCAGTTCCTCTGGAGGACCAACAATAGGGCATAGAGGCCAAGGACTTCCCCTGATATTGCCTCCTGGCACTGGGATTCAGAGTTGACTGCCTCTGAACATGGAGGTTCCCTTCAGTCCCATGGCTAGTGGCCACTGATAGGCCTATTCTTCATTAATCTAATCCCCTTTTAAAGCTGTCTATTCCTGTGGTGATCACTGCATCCCTTGGCAGTTACCCAATCTGATTGGCACTGTATAAAATCCAAATTGTTTTAAAATAAAAAATCCAAAAAATCTCCAAATTGTTTTCTAGAACTGAACTCTAGTCACTGTATGGCACGGGGGGGGGGGTGTTAGTTGGCTGCAGCATCACTCAGCACAATTCTGTGGAGAAAATATGTTGCCAAAATGCTGTTCTTGCCACTCTCATAAAGAAACAAACAGGCAAACAAAATATTGAAACAAGATATGTTAGGAATGTTGACAATAATCTTAATTGGAACCAGCAGAACCTAGAGAAGGATCTAAAATGAAGCTCATGTATTGGTGCTGGTGTTGTGTTTCTTCTTTGCAAGGGAACAAGGGAACAGCATCTCCAACCGCAGCTCCTGAGGCAGCTCCTGCAAGCCAGTGATAGTGGAGGTTGCCGACTGCAGACAGGAGAATTCAGGTGCCCAACCTCCCCTCTTGATTTCTGAGGCCTTCCCTGGGGGAAGTGACGTTAAGTGCTCATTTGTCTATGCCAGTGTCTTGCCAGGCCTTTCTGTCAGCCCTGTTACTGGCTTGCCAGCTTGGTTTGGCTTGGATTCTCTAGGTTGACACTGGTTCTGTTGGGCTTGCAACTTTGACCCATGGTTCTGCTGGGACTTTGTGGTCTGACATTGCTTCTGTTGGACTTGCAATAGTAACCCTCACTTAAATTGTTTTGGCTTGGTTTCCCTAGTTTTATATTGATAGGGTTGGGTTTGTTGGTTCTGTTTGTATTTGGAGGCTTTTGGCCAGTAGTTGCTCTCATGTGTTTGTCTGCAGGTTTCTTTGCCCTGGAAAATGCATGGATAAGAAACAATGGAAACAGCAGTGACAAATAGGATGGCTGAGAGGGGTGCCCTTTTCAGGGTTCTGTAGAATTTGATCCCTTGATCAAATTCACTTAAAACACTTGTGTGTGTGTGTGTGGGGAGTTAGTAGATAGGATAGACCAAGTTCCCTGAAATACCCACTTTGATCCCCTAGAAATAGTCCCCCATAAGGAATATCACAATGGTGATGTGCAAAGGTAGATGTATTTTATTTCAGTTGATCCCAGAGGGACTTTAACCACTGACTTGAGGCTAGCTATACGGTCAGTCCTTGTGAATTAAACAATACCACTCAGCACTTTGAATGATCAGAAGTCATTCCTTTGTTATCTGGAAAAGAATTGGGATGTGAAACAAAACTTAATATGTTTAGATCAATATTAAGTAAAATGATGTTATCTTTAGATTGTAATGATAAGAAACTGATATTTTTGATGATATGAAGTAATCTGGAGCAGGGGTGGAAGCATTGTGGGAAGCCATAGGAGGGAGGGGAGGAACTGGGAATGGGGTAGACAATTGATAGAATGAAATGATTTAATCTTACATGTTGTATTCCTGAGAAAATAAAATTTGTTTACCAAAAAAAAAAGAAGTCATTCCTTTGTTTCACTGCATAGCATAGCCAACGACTCTGGCAATCAAGGTTCAAAGAAATGGGTATGCGGTGCTGAACTACAATGTGCTGATAGTCTCAGAGGATTTGTCTTGTCCAATCTGTGGGCTGTACTATTAAGCAGGTTTGCAATCTATGCTAACAGCTAGTGAAACAAGGACGCAGATGTATTTGAAATACTTCAATAAGAAGTGAAACCTTTTCTCCTTCTAAGAAACTGGTTTGACATTCATATAATCTCTAAAGTAATTTGTCAGCCTCTTGCAAACAGCAGATACTCCTGGAAATTCACCCTCAGTGTTCACTGCAGTTTCAAACTCCTGCTGCAGATAAAATGTGTGATTTAGAATAATTATTTTATGCAGTACATTTTTACCAGTTGCATTGCACACATTGCTGTACTCCTGCTCATACATTTTAGATAGGGTTGCCAAATGGGCCCGGGGGGCGGGGAATCCCCCGCTTTGGAGGCCCCAATTTCCGCCCCGGTGGAATCGGGGCCCGAGGGGAACCCCACCCCGAAGCTGCGTCACCCGAGGTGACGCAGCCACATTGCTGACATTGGGGGGGGGGTGGCTGAGCCCGGCCACACCTCCTACGTCAGCAACTTCCCACGTCACTTCAGGTGATGTGTTGCTGGCGCGCGCTATCGCGAACTCCCGGACACCGGCACAGCTCCCCCGCTCCGAGGGGTGAGCCGATTTGGCAACCCTAATTTTAGATGGCTTTGCTTCAGATGGAACTTCCCTAGGGCCGATTCACACACTACTAAGTCCTTGTGGCCATCACAGGGATTTTGGATCACATGTGTACTGGCTGTTCCTTACTTCTCAGGGGCATGGGGCCCCAATTTGTTTCAGAGCTGCTGTACATTTAGAGAAGGGCCTTCAGCCCTCCCAAGCCATTTTGCCAACCTGAAATGGCAACAGGGAATTGCAAGCTACTTTGTTAGGAAACTTACACATGAAATAACGGCTAACTTCCATTTCTGAAGGAAGCAAATAGTAGATTCCTGGGGTCATTTTAGGTTGGGAAAAGGGAGCACAGAAGGGTGTGTGTGACATTTGTTCATGATTGCCATGGTCCTGATCTGAATCAGGCTCCCAGGTACAAGGGAAGTACAGAACTCCTTGTCTATGGTCCTTTCCACATTTGCCTGCCTCTCCAGATTTTCTCAGTGGCTGATTTCGCACTAGAGCTGCCTCGATGTTGCGCCCCCGTTTGCCCTGATACTATTGGTCAATTTCACACCCGATGCTGCGGGGCTGCATTTTGACTCGCGGCTTCACCCGATTTCCCCTACAGTTTCGCGATCCTGTTTTTTGAGTATCACAAAACTGCGGAGGAAATCGGGCAAAGACGTGAGTCAAATGCAGCCCCGCAGCATCGGGTGTGAAATTGACCAATAGTATCAGGGCAAACGGGGGCGCAACATCGAGGCAGCTCTAGTGCGAAATCAGCCAGTGTTTGAGTTGAGGCAGTTTAAGTCCACAGCAAAACAGCATCCAAATAACCCAGAGAAACAGCAGGCTGAAACCGGGCTGACCACTGAAGGAAGGTAATGTAATGCAGAATGAGGAGAAAAAAACAGAATAAAAAGAAGGCTGAACTCGATGTTAGTACAGAATGGGGGGAAAAACCTGGATTTAAAAGAAGGTCGAATTTGATTTTAGTGCAGAATCACTTGGAGGACATTGCAGTTAACTTGGATTAAAAGGACAGTGCAGAAGGGGCCTTTGTTGCAGCCATGAGAACTTGTATAATGTGAATCAACCTTCACAAGACTGGGTCATAGGCTACTAAGATATGAACTAAAATTTTCATATGGCCAGTCTCACCAGAAGTTCTTTGTGGGTTGATAAAACATATTTTAATTACAACTAACAGCATATTGGGCTGCCTTTTAAAATATATAATTTATTTCCAGTGCAGTAGAAGAAGAAGAGAATGAATTTATACCCCACCCTTCACTACCCGAAGGAGTCTCAGAGCAGTTTACAATCTCCTTTCCCTTTCCCTCCCCATAATAGACACCCTGTGAGGTAGGCGGGGCTGAAAGCGCTCTTTCAAGAACTGCTTGTGAGAGAACATCTCTGAAAGAACTTGTAACTGACTCAAGGTCACACCAGCAGCTGCATGCGGAGGAGTGGGGAATCAAACCCAGTACTCCCAGATTAGAGTCCGAACTCCTAACCACTACACCAAACTGGCTCTGTACTAAGTTACACTACTCAAACAAAATTGACCTCCAGGTCTCAGGAGGTGGGCCCTTTTAAATCATACCATCAACTGGATGTGATTGCTGAGGCTCCATTTACTTTGGTTTAAGGTTCTTTTCTGGCATTATCAGGAACTATCCCACCAATTATGTAGAAAGAAATGGGTGAGGGCTCAGTATTAAAAACAAAACAGGCATATGGGTGCAACCAATTACCCTGCAAATTCCCTCCCTAAGGATATCTTCTTCTCAGCCAGCCTCTTTCCAGTACTGAAAGTATGCTAAGCTGAGTGTTCAGGGGACAGGCTATGGGGAAGTAAACTGTAAGCATAGGGATACAACTGCAGTCCTCATCCATGTATACCTTTTGTTTTTAAAACTGGACCGCCATCCTCTCTAAGTGAACACGGCAGTTCCATCTTTGAACAGATAAAATTCTTGGTGTCACATACAGTTTGGCCCTACACAATTTCGTATACTAACCTATGTTTAATGTGGCTCCTCATGGGCTTGAATTAGTCACATTTGTATTCTATCCTTTTACTACTGATGCCTTACATGATTATCTCATCTTAGCCTCACTGTGGCCGAGTTCAGACTGGCAGTTTGGCCCGGCAGGCAAACGTTTCAGTAGCCGTTCAGTAGCAGATTAAAGGGGCGGGTTCACACAGGCACATCTGTCAGGCATCCCCCAGCCGTACTGAAGCCGTCTTGTCCTGCTTCCCTCTCGAGTTTAAAAGATACCAGGTGAAAGTGGTAGCTAACCATGTGTAGAGCGGGTTGATTCTAGTTCCCTGAGGGTGAACGCAAGCGCTGCTAAGGTGGCAACAACGTGCAGTAATTGATAATAGGTACCGGCTGATCCCTGGGCAGGCACTGTCAGGGCATGTGCGATCATGCCCTATTTTCCGCTGCATCCATGCATGGAAAGAGCCGCTAACAGCCCGCCAGGGCAGCCCAACAGTGTGAACACTCCATTGCGCTTCCTCCACGGTATCCTCCTGCTTCATTCACTGCGGTGTGAATGGGAATACTGCAAGCAAGCCGTTCTGGGTCTGTTCCAGTTTTTGTTTGCCACGACTCCCTAGCGCTTCAAATTGCCAGTCTGTAATTCTGTAAGGTAAGAAAACTTGAGGAACAGAGCATTTATATTTGTTCTTCACTGAGAAAAAAACAGTTGGGGGTGAATAGTCAAGGGGAAAGGGGAAAGCAACCTCTCTTCTCTGCTAATCAATGATCTCAAACTTGCAGCCTCCAATACTACTTGACAGCTTTTTAAGAGTCAGGAAAACTAAACAAGGTTTTATTCTCTGGGCTATGCCTGGGATTTATATGTTTACTGATTGTGACTATGTACTTTGTCATATTTTATGTCAATTTTATGTATCTATTTTACCCCTTTTGTATTCTCTTTTGGTCAAGACTTCGGTCATATAGACCCGTAATAAATTGAAATATTAATTTTAAACAAGTGTGTGCATGTCATGTCTAACCTGCCTTGAGCCTCAAGTTGCAAATTCTCCAATTGTGCTCAACAAGACACTATTAATAAGAATAGTGCTCAACTTTCTCCCCAATGGTGTCCAAAGTGTCCCACTTTACTCTCCGTTCCTCCATTTTATCCTCACAACAATCCTGTGACATAGCTTAGGCTGTGAGAGTGTGATTCACCCAATGTCACCCAGCAAGCTTTTATGCAGAACTGAGATTTGAATTTGAACCAAATTCTAGTCCAACACAAGGTCAGTCTTAGGCCTTGAAGACCCCGAGCCATGCTGTGTGGCATGGAAAAGAGGTGCACGGGTGGCTGGCCAGGTCCATTGGCAATACTGGGTACAGGCGCCCAGATGGCAGATCAAGATCCTCACACTGGGGCACTGGTTCTTTCTCCTACCCTCCATCTTTTGGGTGGGCTGGGGGCCAGGGGTGAATCTCCATACTGATTCTGGAGCCTCGTCTTCAAGTTCATGTTGGGGATCCAGAATCACTACAGCCTCTGCCGATCTGACAGTTTAACCACTACACAACACTGACTTTTCTAAGTCAGCATGCATATGACTGGGCTACAAGTAAGCCTCATAGTAATCAGTAAGATATATCTTCTGTTGTTTTTCTAAAAGTAAATGATCTTTGATCATTTTTGGCATAACCTTCAGTGGTGTAGCTGCTGCTGCCATGCATGCTTCTACAATGCTGCACCAGTAACATGCAGCATGTTATTACAGCCTAAGCAGTCGTCTCTGGGACCCAGCAAAATGGGTCTTTCCTCACCAGCACTGCCAGAATGAGAAGAACCTGCACAATGCTTCCCTTTCCTAGTTCTTCCAGTGCTTACCAGAGCAGTGAAAGAAAAGGACACCATACAACAGGTCCCATGTAACTAAAGGCAGTATCAGAAATTGCCCTGGAAATTGTCTGTTTTCACTTAGAAAGTGAAACATGAGGATTTTTTTTGCTTAGCTTTGCATTCTTGATACCATTCAAATTTGAAATTTTGTCTATACTGATCACGTCTATACTCTTCAATTGGGAGGTCAAGATCTATGATTAGGTAGTATCTTGGCCCATGCTGATCATATCACTATTTTACTTGCTTGCTTAGGATTTTAAAGAGAGAATAGGCAGAAAGGAAGGTGGCAGGAAAATAGAAAAGATTTCTATCATGTGGTAAAAAAAATTAAAACTTTCTGATGTTGTATGTTGGCATTAAAGGTGACTCTCAGGTCTAAAATAGCTGAAGAAAACAGTAAAAAAATGTATTTGTAGCTTTTTCCAGTTATTCAGCTTGCCTTGAATTATAGTAAAAGTTGCTCAGTCTAGCTTGTCAGGTCTCCCTTGCAAATGCCATATGTTTCACTAATCAAATTTACAGACTCATGCTGGCTCATGATGACATTTGGCTTTAATGTTCTCAGTGTAATATCCTGATTCTTCTCTTCTAATTGCTCCAAAACATGACCTCAGCCTGAGGAGAAAATCAGTTGCAAGGGAAAATAAGTGAAACAGTTTAAACTAAATGTATCAAACCTGAGTTCCCATAGAGTGCAAAGTAATTCAGGTAGCAACCTATTAATAATGTATATTGCACTTATACCGTATAGAGCTCAAAAGCCTCATTGTGTGACCTTATAACAACTCTCTTAAGTGGGGTTATTATTATTTCAATTCTATGCAAGTGGATTTGAATTTCACAATGACTAACTTATTCAAGGACACCCACTGAGTTCACGGCACAGCAGGAA
>NW_015164197.1:170843-170973 GCF_001447785.1 Gekko japonicus
TCCCACCCTCTTTTCCTTCACTGAGAAGATCTGTACACAATTCACAAAGACTCTTTAGATACAGAAAATATATTCCAAAAAAAGCAAATGATTACTAATATACTCTGTCAGGTGTCCAGTCTCAAAGGTT
>NW_015164197.1:171187-171325 GCF_001447785.1 Gekko japonicus
AGGAAAAAGGAAGGGTGTGTTGGAATTGTGCAGTCTTCCCCAGCTCAAGTAGCATATTTGTTCTCAAGGGGAAAAATACCCTTTCAATTCTAAGCTCCAAAAGTATGCCTAATACAACAATATCCCTTGCATCAAGGG
>NW_015164197.1:172656-228920 GCF_001447785.1 Gekko japonicus
TGACACTGTCTAACCATCTCATCCTTTGCCGTCCCCGTCTTCTTTGACCTTCAATCTTTCCCAGCATCAGGGTCTTCTCCAGTGAGTGCTCCCTTCTCATTTGGTGGCCAAAGTATTTGAGCTTCAGTTTCATTATCTGGCCTTCCAGGGAACAGTCAGGGTTGATTTCTTTGAGGATTGACTGATTTGTTCTTCTTGCAGTCCAAGGGACTCTCAAGAGTCTTCTCCAGCACCATAGTTCAAAAGAATCTATTCTTCGGCGCTCGGCCTTCCTTATAGTCCAGCTCTCGCAGCCATACATGACTACTGGGAATACCATTGCTTTGACCATGCGGACTTTTGTTGGCAGGGTGATGTCTCTACTTTTTATCATGCTGTTTAGGTTCGCCATCGCTTTCCTCCCAAGGAGCAGGCGTCTTTTAATTTCATGGCTGCAGTCACAGTCTGCGGTGATCTGGGATCCCAGGAACGTGAAGTCTGTCACTACTTCCACGACTTCCCCTTCTATTTGCCAAGGAGTGATGGGGCCGGATGCCATGATCTTAGTTTTTTTGATGTTGAGCTTCAAGCCCACTTTTGCGCTCTCCTCTTTTACTCTGAGCAAGAGGCTCTTTAGATCCTTTTCACTTTCAGCCATTAGAGTGGTATCATCTGCATATCTGAGGTTGTTGATCTTTTCCCCAGCAATCTTAATTCCCGCTTGTGATTCATCCAGGCCAGCATTTCGCATGATGTACTCTGCATATATATTAAATAAGCAAGGTGACAGTATACATCCTTGTCGTACTCCTTTTCCTATGCTGAACCAATCAGTTGTTCCGTATCCGGTTCTAACTGTCGCTTCTTGGCCCTTATACAGGTTTCTCAAGAGACATGTGAGGTGGTCTGGTACTCCCATCTCTTTAAGGACCTGCCATAGTTTGTTGTGATCCACACAGTCAAAGGCTTTAGCATAGTCAATGAAGCAGAAGTAGATATTTTTCTGGTACTCTCTTGCTTTCTCCATAATCCAGCGAATGTTGGCAATATGATCTCTCGTTCCTCTACCTCTTCGAAACCCAGCTTGTACTTCTGGTAGTTCTCTATCCACGTACTGTTGAAGCCTAGCTTGTAGGATCTTGAGCATGACCTTGCTAGCGTGTGATATGAGTGCAATTGTGCGATAGTTTGAACATTCCTTGGCGTTGCCCTTCTTTGGGATTGGAATGTATACTGATCTTTTCCAATCCTGTGGCCACTGTTGCGTTTTCCAAATTTGCTGGCAAATGGAGTGCAGCACTTTAACAGCATCATCTTCTAAGACTTTGAATAGCTCAGCTGGAATACCATCACCTCCACTAGCTTTGTTGTTAGTAATGCTTTCTAAGGCCCATTTAACTTCACATTCCAGGATGTCTGGCTCAAGGTCAGTGATTATACCGTCGTGTTTGTCAAGGACATTGAGGTCTTTCTTGTATAGTTCTTCTGTGTATTCTTGCCATCTTTTCCTAATCTCTTCTGCTTCTGTTAGGTCCCTACCGTTTTTGTCCTTTATCATGGCCAGCTTTGCATGGAACGCTCCCTTTATTTCTCCAATTTTCTTGAAGAGATCTCTAGTCCTTCCCATTCTATTGTTTTCTTCTATTACTTTGCACTGTTCATTCAGGAAGGCCTCCTTATCTCTCCTTGCTGTTCTCTGGAAATCTGCGTTCAGTTGGGTAAATCTTTCCTTTTCGCCTTTGCCTTTCGCTTTCCTTCTTTCCTCTGCTATTTGTAAAGCCTCATCAGAAAGCCACTTTGCTTTCTTACATTTCTTTTTCTTTGGGATGGTGGTGATTGCTGCCTCCTGTACGATGTCACGAACCTCTGTCCATAGTTCTTCAGGCACTCTATCTATCAAATCCAGACCCTTGAATCTATTCTTCACCTCTACTGTATATTCATCAGGGATGCGATCTAGGTCAAACCTGAATGGCCTCGTGGTTTTCCCAATTTTCTTCAGTTTAAGTCTGAATTTTGCAATGAGTAGCTCATGAGTAGCTCAATTTATTACGGGTCTATATGACCGAGATCATGAGCTACTCGGTCATATAGACCCGTAATAAATTGAAATATTAATTTTAAACAAGTGTGTGCATGTCATGTCTAACCTGCCTTGAGCCTCAAGTTGCAAATTCTCCAATTGTGCTCAACAAGACACTATTAATAAGAATAGTGCTCAACTTTCTCCCCAATGGTGTCCAAAGTGTCCCACTTTACTCTCCGTTCCTCCATTTTATCCTCACAACAATCCTGTGACATAGCTTAGGCTGTGAGAGTGTGATTCACCCAATGTCACCCAGCAAGCTTTTATGCAGAACTGAGATTTGAATTTGAACCAAATTCTAGTCCAACACAAGGTCAGTCTTAGGCCTTGAAGATCCCGAGCCATGCTGTGTGGCATGGGAAAGAGGTGCACAGGTGGCTGGCCAAGTCCATTGGCAATACTGGGTACAGGCGCCCAGATGGCAGATCAAGATCCTCACACTGGGGCACTGGTTCTTTCTCCTACCCTCCATCTTTTGGGTGGGCTGGGGGCCAGGGGTGAATCTCCATACTGATTCTGGAGCCTCGTCTTCAAGTTCATGTTGGGGATCCAGAATCACTACAGCCTCTGCCGATCTGACAGTTTAACCACTACACAACACTGGCTTTTCTAAGTCAGCATACGTATGACTGGGCTACAAGTAAGCCTCATAGTAATCAGTAAGATATATCTTCTGTTGTTTTTCTAAAAGTAAATGATCTTTGATCATTTTTGGCATAACCTTCAGTGGTGTAGCTGCTGCTGCCATGCATGCTTCTACAATGCTGCACCAGTAACATGCAGCATGTTATTACAGCCTAAGCAGTCGTCTCTGGGACCCAGCAAAATGGGTCTTTCCTCACCAGCACTGCCAGAATGAGAAGAACCTGCACAATGCTTCCCTTTCCTAGTTCTTCCAGTGCTTACCAGAGCAGTGAAAGAAAAGGACACCATACAACAGGTCCCATGTAACTAAAGGCAGTATCAGAAATTGCCCTGGAAATTGTCTGTTTTCACTTAGAAAGTGAAACATGAGGATTTTTTTTGCTTAGCTTTGCATTCTTGATACCATTCAAATTTGAAATTTTGTCTATACTGATCACGTCTATACTCTTCAATTGGGAGGTCAAGATCTATGATTAGGTAGTATCTTGGCCCATGCTGATCATATCACTATTTTACTTGCTTGCTTAGGATTTTAAAGAGAGAATAGGCAGAAAGGAAGGTGGCAGGAAAATAGAAAAGATTTCTATCATGTGGTAAAAAAAATTAAAACTTTCTGATGTTGTATGTTGGCATTAAAGGTGACTCTCAGGTCTAAAATAGCTGAAGAAAACAGTAAAAAAATGTATTTGTAGCTTTTTCCAGTTATTCAGCTTGCCTTGAATTATAGTAAAAGTTGCTCAGTCTAGCTTGTCAGGTCTCCCTTGCAAATGCCATATGTTTCACTAATCAAATTTACAGACTCATGCTGGCTCATGATGACATTTGGCTTTAATGTTCTCAGTGTAATATCCTGATTCTTCTCTTCTAATTGCTCCAAAACATGACCTCAGCCTGAGGAGAAAATCAGTTGCAAGGGAAAATAAGTGAAACAGTTTAAACTAAATGTATCAAACCTGAGTTCCCATAGAGTGCAAAGTAATTCAGGTAGCAAGCTATTAATAATGTATATTGCACTTATACCGTATAGAGCTCAAAAGCCTCATTGTGTGACCTTATAACAACTCTCTTAAGTGGGGTTATTATTATTTCAATTCTATGCAAGTGGATTTGAATTTCACAATGACTAACTTATTCAAGGACACACACTGAGTTCACGGCACAGCAGGAATTCATACCAAGGTCTCCTCACTCCAAGTTCTGTTCTTCCTCCACAGAATACAGAATATCACTGCATTGTGTTGAAAGATAATGTACACTGATGTACTCATTCTGACCTGCATCCCACCCTTTTTTCCTTCACTGAGAAGATCTGTACACAATTCACAAAGACTCTTTAGATACAGAAAATATATTCCAAAAAAAGCAAATGATTACTAATATACTCTGTCAGGTGTCCAGTCTCAAAGGTTCAATCAGCTGAGATGGCAAAAAATCCATTATGGGATCTCCCAACAGTAAGGTCCCTGCCCCCTCCTCCAGCTGAGACCCCCTTGGTTAGTGGGGTCCCTCTCTTATTTTGGACTTATTTGTTTTTAATAGGCACTCCCTTTTAGAGTCTAAGTGCCAGGGGATCTGAAACTTGGGGAGTCTCATAAAGGTGCCTGGGTACTGCCATGACATTGGAAGAGCCCAGGAAAAAGGAAGGGTGTGTTGGAATTGTGCAGTCTTCCCCAGCTCAAGTAGCATATTTGTTCTCAAGGGGAAAAATACCCTTTCAATTCTAAGCTCCAAAAGTATGCCTAATACAACAATATCCCTTGCATCAAGGGATACTTCATCAAAGCAGTGTGAACCATTTCCAGCTATGGACAGCTGAGCAACCTTAAAGTATTGCTAATCCAATCCAGCCATTGATAAAAGCAGCCTAACATCTGATTCACTCAAGATGGGCCATCAGGAGGATATCATTCACTCACAGTACTTTGTCAATATGCTAAAACCATCCAACAACCCCCCCCCTTGGAATGTCAGGTATTTCCCTACTAACCTTCCTGCCAGATTTTGACAGCAGTTACCTTCAAACTACCCAGACAGATTCAAGCTTCATATCTAGGACCAATCATGTTCCTGGTAAAGTGGGTTCCCATGTCTAGCTATGGGACCCTTCCTCGTAAAAGAACCATCCCAACTCAGTGGAAAGTGTGCCAGGTTTTCCTACTACCTGAACACCCCCGTAACTGTGTTGCAGGCTCCTCTCCGGACCTCAAGCCCAGGATTTCAGGTTGTATATCTCTTCCCTAAAACTCAGGATGGGCATGAACCAGCTCATGAACTAAAGTTCATGATGAATTTTGGGTGGAGGTTCATGATGGTTTGTAAGCAGAGACATTTATTTTTATTATTCACACACACACACACACACACACATCCCAGACTATCTGCTCAATCAAAATGTTTAGAGAACTTCAAAGCAACAACTTGGAGGGCATGTAGAGGAGCATCCAGAGGAGGTCCCCTGAGACTTTGATGTCTCTAGTTTGCACAGGATCCTATACACTCTTTAACCTCAGTCATTTTTGACAGGTGCAGGTTCAGGATGTTCAGGTGTGTAGCAGCAGACTTCCCTCAGATGCTCCTCTACATGCCTTCCAGGTCTTGTATCTCTGGTTTCCACAGCATCCATTCTATACAATCCTGAACCTACTGAACCTGCACCTGTCAAAACAGTGCTTTCCTGGGGGCACCTTCTTTGGGTGTCTGTAACTCAGACCTTGTAAATCCAATCCTCACCAAACTTGGAGGGCAGGTAGGGGAGAGTCATCCAGATATCACCTGCAATGTTGGTGTTCCTAGCACACCAGGGGCTGTCCTACTACCTCATGAACTTCATGAACCAAACTGGTTTGTGAGGCAGCTAAAAATTCATGACAGTCCATGATTCACAAATGGGGCATGTCATGAACTATGAACTGAACCGCATTTTCCCAGCTCATGTTGATCTCCACCAAAAGATTCCTAATTTCCTCCCTTGTCCCAGAACATGCTTGGCACAGGGCATGTCAGCTGAGCTGCAGTGCAGATAAGATGAAGTGTAGGCACAACTGGCACAGCATGGTCAGAGTCCATCTCCCAGGTCAAACACAGAGTTAGCAATTTGGCAACAAGAACAGGTTCATGGGCAAATACAGAAGTCAGAGTCCAAACACGGTTCAGAGTCATGTGTCAGAGGCAGAATCAGTGGCCATGAGGTCAGAAGTAAAATGATGCATTGCTTCCACAGCCTGTCTCCCCCTTTCTCCATCCTTTATAACAGAGACACTCATCTTGCAGCTGGATTGCACCATGCAGGTGTGTGTGCACCCATCCTCACTGTCTGGATCCAGGTGTTTCTGGGCTGCTAATTGCACACTACTCCTTCTTTCCAGGTTTCATGTTGAACCCTCTTCTGTCTAAGTTGCAATTGTTCTGGAGATGGGGGAGGTGAAGTGGATGGTGGGATGCTTCCTGATTCTGAGCCATTTAGCTGAACTGCTATCAGGCTGCAAATTGTTATTTGGCAGCACAGAAGTAGCTTTCTGTAGCAGGATGTCTGCAACTGGCTGCGAGCTGGGACCTTCTTCAAATGCCCATTCCTCTTCTCTGCCCCTTCAGGGTTAACTGACCCACGACATCCCTCCTAATTTTTATAAGTATGCCCTCTTGTTGGAGTGTGTGTTTGTATGTGCATGGTTACTTAGGGAATTCGGTCTCAGGTGCTTAGTGTAGATTCTTTACGTTTTTACTTTTATTTTATTTTGTATAAAATAAAGCTATTTATTTGAGTTTACAATATCTCTCTCTCTCTCTCTCTCTCTCTCTCTCTCTCTCTCTCTCTCTCTCTCTCTGTGTGTGTGTGTGTGTGTGTGTGTTGTGTGTGTGTGTGTGTGTGTCTTCATAATTTTATTGGGGAGTATCACTACCAAGATCCCCACTGGTATACAAAGGCTACAAAAGTCTTGCATCATTCCTTTTTTTAAAGCTAATTTCCCCTTCTCTGGGTCCAGTTTGGGTAACATCCCCTTTTAAAAAGTTAAACAGAGCCAAGGGACATGGGGAATAGGGTTGAGGAAGTGGTGCTGAATAAGGGAGTGTTTAACCATTGCCCCTGTTCATACTATTCTGCTGAGCTAAACACCACCCAAATACTATTTGCTCCGTTGGACAAACCACATAGTATGCTTTCCCCATGGAGAAATTAAGTTTTTAGACATGGTTTGAACTGGGGAAATGGTATGGGGAAAAGGGTTAATAACCCACTCCCACCACTACTACCCAGATTCTATTTGCATCTGCCTATCTCTGAAGCTGCTTTCAGTTTTTGGGAGAAATGTTAGAACACTGACCACAAATCTCTTATTGTCTTGTAGAGTTTGACCCTAACTTGCAGTGGGATATGAGCTAGCTATGAGGAAAGGAGGGGAAGCACAGTACTTCCATGTGGTAGTAGCTGAAGGTATAGTATAAACAAAAGTCAAGAAGGTAGACTATGGTATAAGGAGCGTTTGGGTGTTGGGACAAGAAAAGGAAGAAGGATATGATGGGAAGCTGCTCAATTCTCACTAGAGAGAGAGAAGTTGCTAAGTAGGAATGGGCACAAACCAGCTCATGAACTAAAGTTCATCACAAATTTTGGTCAGTTCATGGTTCGCAAAGTGATCTTTGTGAACTGAAAAACTGCCAAGAAATTCCATGAATTTTGAAGCAGTATGTGGTGGTTCTTGAAGAGCAAAAAGCAGGGGTTTACCACTGCTTTCTGCTGCTCATGAAAAAACAGCTGAGAGGCTCCGCTGTTTGGTATAAATGGCTTGAGCTGTTTGGAAACCCCTGCTTTCTGCTCCCCATGGCTTTTCATGAGGAACAGAAATCAGGCTTTATATAGCTCAGAGCTATTTAAACCAAACTGCTCAGCTGTTTGGAAGCCCCTGCTTTCTACTCCCCTCAAAAAGCTGTGGAGAGCAGAAAGCAGGAGTTTAAAATTTAAATGGCTCATGAGCCACTATGAACCAGTTCAGTTTGTGAACAGGCATATCAGTTCGTGGTTCAGTTTGTGGTTTAACCACAAACGATTAATCGAACTGCAAAAATGCGGTTCATGCCCATCCCTATTGCTAAGGCAAAAATGATGCCACGTCATTGATTGAGTAGGTGACTGGGCACTCCTGCCACACTTTCACTCTCAGAAAGCGGCACCTTGCTCCAACCATCATTTTAGCAATGAAATATTTTTCTTTGGTGCTGTCTATACTAATAATGCAGTGGGCAATAAACTTCTCTTCTTCACTTCATTGTGCCTGCACTGACTGAGAAATACTTTATTGCTGACCTTGCTGCCAGAGTCAACCACTGCTCTTTGAGAATGTTTGTGTCAATACACCTTTTGCTTGCTGTTCCTCATTCTGGCAGTTGCTTTAGAAGAGCAGATATAGCTTGTCTGGTGTATATATAGATGATCCAAGCCATGGCAGAACAGACAGCAGACGCTGGCTGTGGTTCAATACCACAACACCTTATACACACATGCACAGCTCCAGTTCCAGTAATTTATTTTATTTTACTTATTTATTAACCATTTTTTACCCTGCCCTTCAGCCCTCATAGGGCCACCAAGGCAGCTAACAAATGAAAACATACAAATTATATCATTGATGGAAGATGTAATGGAAGATGCACATACAGGGGGAAAGGAGGTACCTGTAATAGCAAAACAGCCACAAGAGTAGAGTTCCTGGGCAGGAAAGATCTTGCCACTGTAATGCATTCCCTGGTGACATCATAATCTGCTCTACGTTAGTCTGCCCTTGAAGACTGTGTGGAAGATTCAGAAATCACAGAATGCTGCAGTCAGAATGCTGACTGGATTGGACTGTAGAGACAGTATCACTCTTGCTCAGTTTACAGTGGCTTCCAATTTGCTCCTGGCCCAATTCAAGGTGCTGGTATCAACCTTGGCAGCCTTGTACAGTTTTGGGACAAGCATACCCGAAAGATTGCCTATTCCCATATAAATGTACCTGACCTCTCTGATAATCTTTGGTGGCCTTTCTTTGAGTGTGTCTCCCCCCCCCCCACTATTTGAGGCAAGACAGGTGGCAACCCAAGAAAGAGCCTTCTGGGTTGTGGCACCAAAGCTTTGGAACTCCCTCACCAGGGAGATTCATCTGTCTACCTGTATTGCTGTCTTCTGCCAGTGGCTGAGGACTGTTTTGTTTATTTGGCATTCCTGAGTTAAAACTTATTAACCCTTCTCCCTGTTTGTTATTGTGTGTTTAGGAGTTTATATTTTATGTGTTTTATGTTTATATCCTATCTTATTTAATTGTTTTAAATGGTTTATATATATATTTGTGTTTTAAATGCTTTTTAATGCCTGAAATTTTCATTGCCTTGGAGAGTCTGAACTGGGTGGAAAGGCAGCATAGAAATGTTTGAAATAGATACAGAAATAAAATTATTTCAGGGAAACTGGCATAGATGACAGGTATGAACAGCTGTTAAGCAAAATTGCTTTTGCAGAAGTGCTATCTTTTCAGAATGCCAGCCATGGCAACCCAACACATTGTGGGAAAAGAGTGGAGAAAACTGGTTCTAGTCCAACAACTACACCACACAGGCTCTCCATTAACACATTGGCCACAGCATCCTGTACTAGCTGAGGTTTCTTAACTATCTTCAACTACAGCTCATGTAAAGCTTATGACAGTAGTCTGATATGGATGTAACTATAGCATGTGTGACTGCTACCCGAGGTCTATCTTCCCAGAAAAAAAACAGTTTTAAAAGGGGATTAGACAGATTCATGGAGGATAAGTCTATCAATGGCTACTAGCCATGGTGACTGAGGGGAACCTCCACATTCAGAGGCGCTAATCCTCTAAATCCTAGAGCCAGGGGAAGTCCTCAGCCTCTATGCCCTACTGTTGGCCATCCAGAAGAACTGGTTGGACACCGTGTGAGACAGGATGCTGGACGAGATGGACCACTGGTCTGATCCAGCAGAGCTCTTCTTATTTTATTATGTTCTTAACGCAGCTGGCAAACTTGCCTCCAATGCTAGTATACAACCCAAGCCACCTCCTAGATGGAGAAGAAGTGATTACACCTTCTTCCTCTTCAGATAGCTAGTTTGGTGTAGTGGTTAGGAGCACGGACTCTACTCTGGGAGAACCAGGTTTGATTCCCCACACCTCCACATGTAGCTGCTGGTGTGACCTTGGGTCAGTTACAAGTTCTTTCAGAGCTGTTCTCACAAGCAGTTCTCAAAAGAACTCTCAGCCCCACCTCCCTCACAGAGTGTCTGTTGTGGGGAGGGAAAGGGAAAGAAAATTGTAAGCTGCTCTGAGACTCCTTCGGGTAGTGAAGGGTGGGGTATCAATCCAATCTCTCCTCCTCCTCTTCATCTTCTTTGTCGTCTTCTTTCTTGAGATTGTAAACAGGGATGCTGGTGGAAACACACTGGACTTTGAAGTGGCAGGATTGTGGGCATCTTCTCTGCATTGCACCAGTCGATATACTAAGACAAGATAACAATGTGTAAGAAATACAGTAAGTCGGATTCCCACCAACCCCCAGTTTAAGGACTTTTAGACCAGTGGCATGATAGGAGTGGAATTAAGGCTGCTACCATGCTTTCAGTATAGCACTATACTGTATACAGTATAGCAATATAGTATAGTTTACTATATTGATACACATGGCTTTGCCATCGTTCTGAAATAATATCACGGGGGGGGGGACTTCTTTACCAGGCATGGAGATCTGCAATTTACACCTCTGGCAACATCAGCATACAAAGCAGTTTGTGTCTTCTCTTCCCAAGGACTACATTACCATTCAAGGTGGAGCTCATTTAATTTCCAGTCAGTAATCATCATATCTAGTTAGTGTCATGGGAACACAAAAGGAAGACACAGGAAAACCATCCAGGGATGAAGACAGGAATGTTTGTTTCTCTATGCTGCACAGTATAAGCACCAGTTATTCTAACCAAGGGCAAAATTGCTTCCTTTATAATTATCCACTTTTAGGAAATTCAGCATGTTAATTGCAACTGCTGTCCCAAAGTAATTTCAGAGTAACATTCTCCCCATAAAAATCAGCCTTCTGTAAGACCCAAAACTGTAATTCAGTGAATCTTTCAGCAGTAAAATGCAAGAACAACTTAACAGCCCTATAAGGTAGCTACTATATTGGGGCAGACACTAGAAGGTATCTAAATTATTCCTTATTTGGGCATAGTTCTCACTGCCTTGAAAAACCTTTGTCTGGGCAACAACATTTTAGATTATAGGTGGAGGCTCATAGGACTAAATAGTTGCCCTTTAAAAAAAAATCATCCGCATTGAAAATCATGTCAAGGTTGGGTAATATAGGACCTAGACCGGCATCTAATTTTATATGTGTGATGAAATTTGACTATGGACAACTAGTCAGCCATGTGAGTTCCTACTTGCAGTTAGAAGGAATGAAGATTGGCCTATCACAATCCTGATCACTTCTGACTAAACCTCAACCTGCTTTTTCAAAATCCTTATCTTTGCCTTAACCAGCTGCATTCTATAGAAGAAGAAGAAAAGTTGGGCAAAGGCACATTCTGCTCACTTTGGAACACACACAGAAGCCAAACCAGAAAAGGCTGAGAAGCAAAGATATAGAAGAAAAACAGGTTGAGCCTTCAAACCAATACAATTTAAACTTTAATATCCTTTAAGAACTGAACAACATATCTACTATTCATGAAACACTTCTATTATAAACCATAAAAGACCAAACATACTTTGACATATTGTGTTCATCCATGGGCCCTTTACAAAATTTTATAAATGCAACCATTCCTTTATAAAAGACCAACATAACACTTAAAATTAAAATATCAAAAGTGCAGACAAATTGTCACTATATTATTGAACCATGACCATCCAGTCACTCTTTACAGTCTTACCTCTGAAACCTTAGCATAATCATTCCATTTAATATCAGTGGGTAAAATATCTTGGTTAAAAACTACTTTGTTGCTTCCCGTTAATAACTCAATGAGGCTACTGGCAAAGATTCATATCTACAGGTTTACAAGAACCTCATGTGTTTGCCTCAAGTCTCTAAATGTTTCTAGAGAGTCAGCCTAAGGCAAAAAAAGTTTTATATCGGCTGGTGCTATGGTCTTGGAAATAAGGAAGAAGAGGAGGAGGAGGAGGAGGAGGAAGAGATTGGAGTAGTTTACAAACTCCTTTCCCTTCCCCTCCCCACAATAGACCATGTGAGGTAGGCAGGGTTTAGAGAGCTCTTTCCAGAACTGTCCTTGAGAGAACAGCTTTGGCAGAACTATGGCTTGCCCAAGGTCATCCAGCATCTGCAAGTGGAGGAGTGGGGAATCAAGCCTGATTCTCCCAGATTAGAGTCCCCGCACTTAACCACTACACCAAACTGGCTCACTAAACCAAACTGTAAAGAATGACTGACTGGGCATGGTTCAATAATATAACAATTTCCTGCACTTTGAATATTTAATTATATTAAGGATAAAGAAATGGCTGTATTTATAGAATTTTGTAAATGGACCACTGACAAAGACCATATGTCAATATATATTTGGTCTTCTATGATTTACAATCAGAATGTTCCACAGGTTAGAGATTAAGGATTTTTAAAGTGTATTGGTTTCAAAGAGAGGACTTTATTTTTATCTATATATTTTTTCTTCCACCTTTTCTGGTGCAGCTTGGTTTATGTGTTGGCTGCAGATTTACTCCCCTCTTCTGTTTCTATGTACCTTTTTGTTTGTGCTCACTCTGAATTATTGGGAGGGACAGTGAGTGCATAATAGTCAGTGCTGAAGGTGAATTGTGGGCAGTCACCAGCACCTTAAATAGCCCTCACCTGCCTGTCCCTGATGTAGCACATCTGTCCAGATGCCTCCCAGTGGGCTACCAACAAACCCTGCCATTCACCTCACCAGAGAAGCTTTCTTCTGTTCCCTTACTTATTTTGTTTATAGTCAAAATGCTGCCTCCTCACCCTTTTCAAGAATCTTCAATCCTGATAAGTAAATGTGACATTTTCTATAACTTCTACTTAAAGTAAAAACTTCCATTTCCATTCTAGCCATAGGAGGCATGAAGTTGCATCCTTGGGTGATGAAATCCATGCCTCAATTTGCATTGGTGGATTTTCTTTTCTTTTTTTACTAATGGCTATGCTTCCGAATCAAATGAGTTCTCAACCAATTCTGTCTAGCTACTTTTCAATCCTCCAGGAAGGTGAAAAAGCAGGTCTTTTATTTTATTTATTTATTTTGCTTTCTTCTCAGTTCTTTGAAACTTAGGTGTATGCTTAGAGCTAAGTTTAGTCAACCATGGCTTGATTTCATGGCATTTTTTTCTGAGGGAAAATGTGGCCGACTCTGACTTTAACATTAAGAGATTTGGGCAACATTAATATGTTCTGTGCCTTTTCTGGCCTGGCACCAGCTGTGTTTTATTATTTTCAAACACTTTTGCTATTTAAGCAAGCTTTTTTGTTTGTATGAAACTCTTAATACTATGAAAAACTGATTATCCTTTAAATTGTATCTAATCTTTTGATTACTGTAAGATTTTTATAATACCTTCAATCTATCCATGGCTCACATATACCAGGTTTGCTCCCTGGATCATATAGGAGTTTACACAGAACCCACAGTTCTTGTCCCTTAATCCACCACTGTTCATTAGATATACGACATTATCATCCAGTACCTTTCAAACCTGCAAGTAAAAAATTAGGGTTAACAGCTGTTGAGGCAAGACAAATTTAATTATATAGGTAGGTTTATTATATATGCATATTGTCTTGGGTATGGTCAGAAATATAAAGGACCAATTGCTGGACTTGACAAAAAATTAGAAAATGTCTCTGTGCATTGAAACAGAGCTAGCTTGGCCTCTCAGTGAAGTGTGCCAAGAAGGGAGTTCAGAGACCCAGAAAATAGTAGCCTTGTAGAGGGACAAGAAGACAAAGTGTCGGGCTTCCCAGTCAAGACACTCAACGTTCCTTCAGAAGTTTCAGTTTATTGAGAGCTATTACTCAGGACACCATGAACGCTTGTGTCAGGAATGGTGGGATAATGATTAGAACCTTCAGCTATACCCCCTTCATACATGACCCCCTGATATAGTAAAGCCAATAGGCAAGCACTTGAAGACATGGGCAAAAAGCAATGGTTACATTCCCAGCGGGAAAATAGGAGCAGGCAGAGTAGAGGCTTCAAGGTCACTAGATAGATAACAGTGCACAGAAGAAGAGGAAAGGGGGATGGGAGGAGGGAGACAAGGAGAGCAACCCACACATTCCAAACCCTAGCAGCCTTAGCTGACATAAAGTAGTAACATAATCATATGGCCTTGTGTAGATTAGATCAATAGATATGGTATATTGAGGATAGATGTGGAAGTGTCTAAGCATGGCAGAAATGGGAATACTGTTCAAGTGGAGATGATATTCAAAGATGGGTGTGATAGTTGAGGGGGAAAAGATATTCATATGTATAAAAACTTGTAATCAATCTTTTGAATTGTCTTTGTTGAGATAAAAAGTAGCAAGAATGAAATAACTATTTATATATTCTAAGATATTTCAACATTTCAAGTATAGATAACCTTGTACAGTGTTTGAGGTTATAAGATAATGAGTTAGCCAAGAATGTACAACCTTATTAAGTGGGACAGTGAGCTATTTTTAGAAGACGATGTTGAAATCCTATAAAATGGGAGGTTGAATAGATAAACACCTTCTTCTCTGAAGTGTCTTCTTGTGATCTGTTTATTTTTAGTTAAGAAACTTGTATGAATTCAGGTAATTACTCTCCTTTAATTGTCTATGTAACAAGAATGGATGGTACAATGCCTTGTTGATTTAGTCAATATTAAGAATGCAATAGTTATTTCTCCTTATATATAATTCTCTTTTGGTGTGACCGTTCCACATGCTCCCACAGCATTTGGCTCTCTCAGCTGCCACTCTGAAGGTCTGCCAATCCCCTGGCTGCATTGCCTCGCTGCATTGTCTCAGTCCCGCCCACAGAGCTGGTGCCCAGCATCTCAGCCTCAGTCTGGAGGGAGCCGGTGAAGGGGATGAGAGCCAGTTTGGTGTAGTGATTAAGTGTGCGGACTCTAATCCGGGAGAACTGGGTTTGATTCCCCACTCCTCCATTTGCACCTGCTGATGTGACCTTGGGTCAGTCACAAGCTCTGGCACAGCTTTCCTTGAAAAAGAGCAGTTTTTGTCAGAGCTCTCTCAGCCCCACCCACCTCACAGGGTGTCTGTTGTGGGGAGGGGAAGGGAAAGGAGTTTGTAAGCCGTGCTGAGCCACCTTTGGGTAGTGAAGGGCGGGATATAAATCCAATCTCTTCTTCTTCTCCACTGGGCAGAGTTTTAGGAGGCAGCCCGGTGTGGTACAGGAAAGCTCCCCGCTGATTATGAGCGACAGGGATTCCCTTTTCTCCTCCACACTTTCAGCCACCACTCAAGAGTACTCACAAGCCATTGGCCAGGTGCTGGGTCTGCTCCTCTTCCCCGCCCATTTTCTTTTCAGCCCCTGTTTCCTGTCAGATTTACTGGCAGACAGCTCTCTAAAACATGCAAGCCAGTGCCTTGAATGGTTGAACCACTGGGCAGACATGTTGTCAGACACTCAGACATCAGTTTTATCCAGTCCGCCCTCTATAGGACTGACAGGGTGCATTTATCCGAATATGGCATGGACATCTGGCTGCATGTCATTAGGGATGGTTTGCTTTGTTGGTTACAGGCATAGGAGCATTGGTGGGAGTGGGGGAGCTAACAACCCCCTCCTGGATCTTGTAACAGTTTGGGCACTGGAACAGATCTTTTTGGCTGGAGAGGCCCACATTCCATAGCTGGGGACTCCCTTAAGGAGTCTTGGGGTGGAGCCAATTCAGTGGCATCCCTTGAGAGTTTGGAAATTGTGCCTTATGTGCCATCTTTTGACTATTAACTGGATTGGAATGATTTTGATTGATATTGTATTTATTGTTTTAACCACTGTTGTTACCCACCCTGAGGCTTGCTGCACAGGTAATGGTGGGCTAGAAATTAAATAAATAAATGCCCAGCTTGGCAACTGCCAACCGGGCTCTTACTACCAGCTGTTAAGGGAACCACATAGTGGCTGGCAACCATGTGGCACCCCATGTTTTCCACTGCTCAGTTGCACCCCCAGCAGGCAGGCTGGAATGTGGGGTTAATTGGGTGGCAGGTGGATTGCCTAGTTCATGATCCATCCCCAAGCTCTGGCACTGCTTCTGTGGTATATTCAATAAAAGCTGTGGCCTTCTAAAATACCTGTGGTTTAGTTGTATCATTCCTCACCTGCACTCCCCTCTGTTTTCCCCAGGCCCACAAGGGATTGTCTAAAATATATATACTGAAGTATTCTGAAATTCTCGTCATATGCGTGTGAGCATTAACATGGAAATTTCAGTCTCTGTGTTTCATATGAAAAAGATTCATTACATCAACAGTGTTTGCAGTGTTTCCCCTAATTTCTGTTTTGTCCACAGAGACTTACACCCATCTTGTTAGGAAGTGAAGTAGTAAGACAATAGTGAAGACACAATTTGATTGTGTCTTTTTCTAATACAGCATGGCAGTGCAGCAACATGGATTGATACAGTTCGACCATTACTTCAGTGCTTAAGCACAGTGCTAGCAGAGGATATGCAAGTCTGACCATATATGCTCCACTGATAGAGAGTTAAATGGAGATGCAATACTTGTTAGGAACAGCTGAGATATGTTTAAATAGGATATAAGATTCTGGTAAGTCCTAAATGAATTTAAGCAACTTTTTTAAAAGACTGAATTATTTGCAAAGCTAGGGCATTGTGCATGTCTTTCTTTATAGTACTTCCATTACCATTTAATTATATTTTAATGGACTACTCAAGTCAATATTTTAATAAGTTAAACTGTGACATGGGAGATTTGGACTGTTTAGATAAAGCAGAAAAGTAAGCTACTAGTTTGTTCATTCTTCCAATTAATTTACCACTCTGGAGCAAAAAAAATCATAAAGTAGAACTAAGGATTATGAATATATTACAGAACAATACACTACAATACAGTACAATAAACACTTAAAGCAACAACTGTTCACTTAATTTAAGTGTGAAGAGTGGCTTGCTTCTATTGCATGTATCATTTATTTATGTTATATTTATAGTCTGCTTTTCTCATTGAAACTCAAGGCAGATTACACAATGTAAATTATTGTAATCAATAGAATAAGACCTCTGATAAATGAAGTAATAGGGCTAGGTTACAGAAATCTGAAAACAAAATATTAAACATGATATAACAATGCCAACGTTGGTATTACATATGTAGGCAACAATGTAGTGAAAGCAAGATGATACATATAGCAAACAGATAAAATATATATTATACACAGTGGTATAGCCCACTGTCCTTATCCCCCTATTTAAAACATTGCATCATAATGTAGTCCTATCATCTTTTAAAAACACCCCCCCAAAAAAACCAATTCTTTTATGTAGTTTGCAATAAGCGGTCCAACTCATGGCAACAAACCAAAAAAACAATTCTTTTATGTAGTTTGCAATAAGCTGTCTCTAACGGTCCAACTCATGGCAACAAAGATCCCCCCTTGTTTGAGCCTATATTTCCCAATTTCCACCAGTGGAGAAAGGACAGGCACTGGCTCATTCACCCTTACCATTGCTAGACATTCACCCTTCACAGTGGCAGCATGGGGCATCTTCCCTGTGTCTAAGGTGTCTGGCCAGGAGGAGCGACAGCACAGCCACTGCCACCCAGATACCCACTTACCCCTCAGCTCATAGCAGAAGTTCTCAGGTTGACACAGCCTGGGGAACAGTGTGCAGAAGAGGGGCACTAAACTGTCATGCTCCTCTGCCTTTCCTTCCTGCTGTCATTTATTCCTAGCATTTTACTCCCTGGAAATTTTCCAGAATTACAGCTGATCTCCAGATTACAGAGATCAGTTCCCCTGGAGAAAATGGCTGCTTTGAAAGGGTGGACTCTATGGATGCTGAGGTCCTTCCACAAACCCCACCCTGCCCAAGCTCCACCTCCAAGCTCCAGGAATTTCCCCACCCAGAGTTGGCCACCCTACACAGGATCAATGCACTGAGGACAGGTTATATGTGGGAAGGGATAGAATTAAGGCACATCTTTTCCTGTACTCCTTAAAGACTCTCACTCAACTCTGTACAAATGAATGGGTAGATAGTGGCATGTGAAAAGAAGCACACATTTGCTACCATCATGTCTTGTTGGCCCTTAGTATGAAAGGGATACCATGTAAGGGACTTTTTCAAGGTCAAAGCCAAGCTGTCTATGGACCCTAGAGAAATATTACAAAAACTACAGGTACATCCCACACCCCCACTCTCAGGAGTAGACTAGCATTACATAGAGGAAAAGGTTTAGAAGGTGGTTTTAGGAGCGATTTGACACACTCTGCCTTAGTAGGGCTGCCTGGCACAAGTTGCTGCTTTAGCATGCAAACAGACACTTCTGTGGCAGTATCTAGAGTCCCTGATAGCATGCACTCTGTAATTTACTCTTGCTTCTTTATTCAGCTCTCAAAAGCTTCTGAAACATTACTGATATTTACAACAGCCTTTGGATAGTTATTTATGTGCTTTGGATTAGGCTCTGAGCTGGTAAGCCCTCTGTGTTAGAACTTGGACATCAAATTGTAGTTTGGAAGCCTGTGCATTATATCCATGGATAATCCACGTTTCCTGCAAGCTTCAAACGGCAAAGTCCTGTTAATAATAATAAAAACTTGAGTTACAGCAGCAAGCTGTACATGCTATACTGTGATGACTTGTTTGCTTTTTTCCTGGTGGCAGAAGGCCTTCTAAATCATACACAACATTGTGTAACGAATATGTGCTTGGCCTGTTCATTTTCTAGCACAAAGTTTTCCTGCGCTACCAGTTCTGATGGATGTGATACAGTTACAAGATCTTAAAGATTGCTGCAGTGGTGGCAGCTCTTTTACCACATTGTGAATGACCTTTTTGACCCTTTCATTGGCCTGCCCGCCTTCTAATTTTCGTTGCCGTTGTTTTCCTATAGCTGGTTTACATACTTTCATATTTAGCTCAATCTTTGCTCAGGAAATTTAGAAATGTGTTTTAAACTCTATCAAGAAATATACCACACTGTATGTTCAATTGGTATTGTATTGACATTAATTAATCATACCAAGACTCAAGAGACAACATTCCTTAATAGGCTAGGATTGCCAGGTCCTGTGCACCCACCGATGAGGGGCTTTGGAGGGCATTTCTGGAGGGGGCAGGGATGTCCCCAACATGACACAGAAGTGACATCATCATGTTAGGGAGGCAGCCTGAACTGCAAGTGGTGAACTCACCACTTGCAGTTCAGGCATGTGGCTGGTGGCCACCCCTCTCTCTCCTCTCCTGCAAGTTTTAAAAGGCCCTCCAGCTGATCAGTGAGGCCTGTGCTTCAACTGATTAACTGGAGGGCCCTTTAAATCTTGCAAACGGGGAGGGAAAGGGGTGGCTGCTGGTGGCCACTGATGGGAGCGGGGCTTGGGGTGGGGCTTCTTCATTGGCCAGCCGGCCAGCTGGTGACAAGCAAGAGCCCGTGAAACTGGGGGATCCCCCACCCAGGGACTGGCATCCCTATAATAGGCCATAGGGTAGCACTGTACAAAAGGCTCACAAAGTTACTGGATAAATCATGGGGACTGTGGTTTGTACTTCTAGGTATAGTTTGCTGTGGGTTGGATCCTATTTTGTAATTTTGCATAATTTACCACTGTTGCTTTGCTTCAGTTCTGTTTTTTAGTCTTCTAGTTGGCTCTACAACCCAAATCCTATTTCATTGTTTATTGAATGTTCCATTTTGTTGATTGTATTGACTCACTCTGTGTAATCTGCTGACAGCCTATAAATAATATAATATAAAATAAATATTCATGTTCTTTTAATCATAGTACAGAAATAATCATTGAATAGCACAAAAATAAGGTAACAGAAATTTTAGGAGTTTTTTAATTCAAAGAACACAAGTATGAATCTCATTTGGAGAATGTGTTGGATCCAAGCAGCTTTTCTTCTGTTGAAAAAGGGGGAGGGGTCCCCCTGACCACCAAAAGAGCTTTGCTGAGGATCACGGGACATGCATGGGCAAAAGTCATATGGAACAGGGGCTTTACAGTAAGGGAAGAATGAGTTAATATTGAGTGAAAAAAGCTGGCTACATCCAACCTATTGTCTTATTGCAGAATCTTATCAACTGCTAGTTAATGCCTTCCCAAGGAGTCAGTATTGTTGTGCTGGTCTTCACAGTATAGCCACAGTCTATATTTATATAATATTTTTCCTCTTTTGCCAATAGATTGGGCTAGCATTCTCTTTAAAAATGTGTCCCCCCCCAATATATGGAAAAGTCCTTTGATGATAAGAAATGACACTATCTGGCTGCGGTCACACGGAGCATTAGCCATGCTACAGAGACAGAAGATAGGCGGATTTTCTGGGCGCGATCACAGTGCCACATCTGGGAAGCGTAGCGCTCCCGTGGCGAACCAGTGGCTTCCCGCCAAAGATGCGGGGTAAAAAAACTAGTATCTCCGAGGTACTAGTTTCCGGAAACCGCGGGGCAAGGGCGGGCACCTGATCGCGTTTCCGGTGGTAGGTCGTGGCATCCAGCGCCTGCCCATGTCCCGTCGCTAAAAGGTTTTCCCCCCCAAGTCTCCACGAGATACGCACAAGCACCCAACAGCGCATGTGCACACTTCGTTTAAAAACAAACAACACAGCCCCCTCCTCTTTTCCATACCCCCCCACTCCTGGCTCGGTCTGCTCGAGAGGAACTCTCCACACCGGGCGGCAGAGGGGGAGGTGCACGGGGGTGTGGCGGGAAGACGGGAAGCTCCTCCTGGAGGGGACCGGACGGAGGACACAGTTTGCATTCCTCTGCAGCCCTGGAAGGAGCCTTTTGCTAGAGAGGCCGCTTCTTTGCCGCGCCGCAGGATTGTCCTGTGATCGGCACCTCCCCCCTAACCACGGGACCTCTACAAGACCTCTACGAGACGTCTGATTGTGCAACTGCACGTTATTTTGCTCTGGGGCAAACAGCCACGCTCCCCCCCCCCGCATTTTCCTGCCCGTGTGACTGGGGCCTCTGTAGAGCAAAGGTCTTCACAATAGCACATCTTGGCATCATATTTTATCTTATCTTCCTATGAGCAAAATTTAGTAGTTCACTCATGTTTTTTGCCTGTGTAAGTCACAAGTCCATCAAGGTGATGGACAGGCTGTGGTAGAAACCATTAGAGCAATAAAGGAGCAGGGAGAAGGCCAGTCACCCTAAGTACTGAGTGCGTTTCTTCTCACACAGCTCTTATGCTGCCCTTTTGGAAACCAGAAAAGAAACAACAAGCAAACTCTTACCTGGCACTAGAGGTTCAGGGCCGGCAGCACCTGAAGCACGCTCCTTTATTCATTCAACATCAGTGCTCTCAGATATGGCAATCTCTTGATCTGGCAACTGAGATATCTTTGATAGAAGGACCACCAGTGGCATAGGCTGCCAGCTTGGACAGTACAAGAGGAGATAACTCCTGTTCTCCATGGCCCAAGCTCTCAGTCTGGGGTGGGGAGAAAGAAGTGGGCTGCATCTCTTCTCTGCACTCCAAGCAATCTGCTTGGGCCCAGAGCTGTTTCTCCTCTCCCTTTTTCAACTTTATGGTGTAGGTATGGGGGAGGGGGAGTGATCAGATCCCCAACACCCAGCTGATCCCCCAATCAGCCATGAGTTGGATTCTGACAACAGGCAATAGCAAATTTGTTCAGCGCCTGTTTGAGTTGCCTGATGCAATCTGAACACCTCCTTGATGGTCTGATCAGGAGTGTTGAGCAGGGTTCATTCACTGCTGACCCAGTTTGCAGCAAAATTTCGAGCATCCCTACTTCTGTCCAGTGGGCAGACTGAGTTGCTTGATGCAATCTGAACACATCCCTAATTGGATCACAATCTGGTTGTGTTGAACAGGCTAAGCTGCTGAGCAGGTTTGCTGTAAAATTCATGGCATCTCCAATTTCACTAATCTTGTGAAAGCAGCACTGGAGGCAACAGAGCCTCAACTCTTGTGTGCTCTTTTTAGACCTGCACTAACAATAGGGTTCAAGGATCATGAAAATTCATGTTTTACTGCCTACCAAATATCTTTCCCATCAGAAAATAGAACCGTATCACCACAAGGCCTCTGGGACATTAATGGGACTATCTCCCATTTCTGGTGGAAGCAGTTGAGTCAAGCATTTCTGGTTGGTGGATCTTTTGCCAGGATGTGACCCCTTCCAGGTCCCCTCTGATCCTGCCTCTAATCATGGCAGCTGCTGCTGGTGGTACTGTGGGTCTTGAGGAGTACAGCAAAAACAAACCAAAACCTTCCTCCCAGAAATAAACTACACTCTATTAGCCAACATGGGGGAGAGGCTCCAGATGTTATAATCTCCCCCCCAACAATGTTTGCAAATGAGAGCTGAAAATAGCATTTTTGAGGCTATACTATTTTTAAATTTTATCCTGAAAGTTTCTTTAGTGTATAAAAAATTAACAGAAACACTGATTTTCCCATTCAAACTGTGAAATATCTATTGGCTATAAATATGAAGAAGAAAATAGAAACAAAACAGCAATCTGTGCAGCAACAAAAATATCTAATTATGCTCCACAGTCTGAAGGCAAAATTTTAGACTAAAGGGATATGATTCATTGTCTATTGAAGTGATTCTGCTCTAATTTATAAGTCACTCATGAAGCAATGAATGAATAACTAATAATATAGGGCATTGTCTACAAAAGCAGGTTCATTATGGTGGCCTGTTATGTCAACTTCTATCCCTCTCCACCCCATTCCAAAATCAGGATTGCAGAAGAAATATCTTTTCTGCTCTTGACAGAAAAGACAACTCCATCCTCTAAACTAGCATTAATCTACTGTGAACAGCACCAGTTGCTTACTCTAACAAACAAATCATGGATGACTTTAATAACACAGACAGCCAAAGTACAGGGATATAAAGAACAATCCCTATTACTTATGCCTAAAAGAAATGTCTAAACCCAATGCTTCCCTCTACTGGCTCTGTTGAGTAAAGTGGTTCACATCCTTTAACCTAACCGGTTCAGAATGTTATCTGTCTAATTGGCCTGGGATCAAAATCAGCATCTCAGTAATTGTAAACCTGCGTCTAAGCTCTGAAATGGGCTGGACATTGGTGAATAAGGTTCAGCTCAAGCCAGACAAAACCGATGTAATGATTGTGTCAAATGCAGGACTGGCTAGAAGGAGTGAGAACCATGTTGGACAGATAGATTCAGGTGGGTAGCCGTGATGGTCTGAGTCACACTTACCAGTTTGCAGCTTGGATATGAATTCTGGGACATCCTCTGTTATGGGCTGGGACAATGGATCTGGCATTGTTTTAGTGAGGATAACAGACTTACATGATATCTAGATTAAGATCTGATCTAGATCTTTATCCTGAAGCCAAAGGATAATTGTACTCTGAGTTCTTTACTACAGAGTTAATTGTGGTTTGCTTCAAGTCATTAAGTGTCATTGCTGAGATCTAGGAAGAAATGGCACAGAGCCATCCCATTGACTTAATTTGGAAACAGCAGGCTATTCCTCATCTGTTCCACTGAGCAATCAGCTCTGTTCTAATGACTCCAGAGAAATAGTAGCAATCCTTTTCTGAAATCCATCTGCAAACTCTTGATATGAGATCTCTCATGTCAAGGGCCATAGCTGTCCTTCAGAATTTAAATCCTCAGAAGACCTCACACAATACTATTTGTTATTAATTAGTGATATACATTTACTGAGCCCTATATTGAATTAAAAAAGAAACAAAAACAACTCACAAGGGGGACTCGCCCCTTTGTTTTGGTAATAATTTGTTCATATTTTGTGAGCAATGTCCTTGAACACTTGGAAAATGTCGATTTTTTTTTACATATTTGAAATGGGATGGTAGAAGTTTTACACATGTCCATTTTCATTCTTATTTTCCTATCCCAGATGATGATCTGCCATATTTACTATATACTGAAAGATCAATAAAACAAAAAGGTATTTTGATCCTGCTGTGGTGGTCCAAGGAGAAGGTATGCAGCTTCTCTCTCTATTCTAACTTTACCCATTTCACCTGTCAGGGGTCATTTCCTGCAGGAGCGCACAGGAGCGGAGCTCCAGCAGTAAAGAGCCCAGGGGGCGGGTGTATGCAACAAGCCCCACCCCCTGCTCCCAGCAGCCCTCAGTCAGAGCAAGAAGCAGCCAGGTAAGTTGCAGAGACCCCCCCAGCCCCCTCATCCCAAGCAGTCCAGTAGCACCTTTAAGGCCAAGTTTTTTTCAGCCACAAGCTCTCCCTCCTCTGCGAGGACAGATCTGCATGTTCCTCCCCCCCCCAATAGCTAGCAATCCAAAACAGTCCAGTGGAGCCTGAGTGGTGGGGGTTGCCTTCTGACACACTTCCGGTGATGTCAGGGGGTGTGGCATATGCAAATAAGTTATGCTAATGAGTTATGCTAATGAGCCCTGGGACCTCTTTTTCTACGAAATGACCCCTGCACCTGGTTGACCTAGTGTTTGATCATGGGAGGTTCAGATCCCATTTCAAATATTATCACAGGGCTTTCCTGTAGCTGTACCATGTCCCTCATCCAATACATCCATCCAAAAGAGATACTTTCTTTGGTTGTCTTGATCTTGTTTTGGTGAGTGGGGGAAGCTGTGTGGCTTGTCTTTTTGGTATTCCAGGCTTGCACATTTTGCCTACCTGCCTGAGGCCCGACTCCATGCATGATTACTTGTTGTAACTGGTCCGCATTTAAATGTCCACACACTGCTGTCTGAGAACCAAAGTTTGACCAGTAAATCTTAAGCATCTACCTGGATAATGGGTGCCAGGGATGTCACCAGCTCTCTAAGCATGAAGGAAACACCAACAGTCTGATGTAGATGCTTGACCTGCCCATAATCTAAGCAAGACAGTAAATTGTGAGAATGTATCAACAGCAATTACTCAGCCAGCTGCCAAGTTGAATGTGTCCACTGTGCAGACACAGAACTACTCAAATCCTGCTAATTTTAGATTGTGAGCAAGTTATTCAGGTGATCATATGGGATGCTTGACTCAAAGACAAATAGACATTACAAACAAGGTAAGCCTGATTTTTGTTGAACACCTGATTTGCAAGCATTAAATTATCCCTTAGCAAAACCAAAACTGATTTTAGAGGGGAAGCCTTATTACAATATAACAGGGGGCCTGCTTGTCCCCTAAAACAAAATTATATAGCACCCTACAGGTGTTCAGATGAACAAAAACCCTCCTGTAAATGAACACACAAACTTACGTTCAATGTGTGAGGCACTCGCCAGCTCAAATCAGCACCATCACACATCTGAGCGCCATTGCACATCGCTTGTTGGAGCTATTTTGTCCTATCAATGTCCTGCTGGAACTTTCACATAGCAACCCAGAATCTTCAGGGTGTCAAGTAATATTAGAGATCAGTTCACTATCTGATAAGAAGTTCCTTCATTATGGGCAACTTGTTCCTGAGAGAGTCTACTAGATTCCCTTTTCTGTGCTTCCAGACTGGCAGTCTTTGTCCTGCCTTCACCTATCTGACTTTACCCTGCCTGTGTGCCACATGTCCCTTTATCCAAGTTCCAAATATCTGCTAAGTCTTGGGCCTGAGTATCTGATGCAGATGACAGACAGTTTCAGAGGGTAGCTATGCTAGTATACAGTGGAAGAGCTAGATTCTAGTCCAATAACACTTTAGATACCAACAAGGTTAAAGGAGATTTGATTCTCAAAAGCTTATACCCCCAAAACCTTGTTGGTCTCTAAGGTGCTACTGGACTAGAATCTAGATGACAGACAGGCATTAATTGTTCTCACACAATCTTCTCTCATTCTGGACAAATATATATTCCTTGTCCTGGATGAAGCACTCAGCTCTAACTCCAAAGTACCTATCATATCACACGATAGTTTCCATAAATGAAAATCTTGCACCAACAACATTCCTATCAATCCAGACTTCTTCAGAATTTCAACATAATGAGGTACCATTGATAGCTGAAGATTCTCTTTTGTTTATCCCAACTTCAAGCATGTTGGAGCTATTTTGCCCTACCATGGGCCTGAAAATAAAAGAGTGATGTAGACCCCCACTCTAGGAACCCCATACTGGCAATATTATCCCAATAGGTTACCCCCATATGTACAAACCAATAATACACACAAGGGGACTGAGTCTGGAAGGAAAAACAAAGCTTTAATGCAGTTTGGTGTAGTGGTTAAGTGCACGGACTCTAATCTGGGAGAACCGGGTTTGATTCCCCACTCCTCCACTTGCACCTGCTGGATGACCTTGGGCAAGACATTGCTCTGGCACAGCTGTTCTTGAAAAAGAGCAGTTTCTGTCAGAGCTCTCTCAGCCCCACCTACCTCACAGGGTGTCTGTTGTGGGGAGGGGAAGGGAAAGGAGTTTGTAAGCCGCTCTGAGACTCTGAGTGAAGGGTGGGGTATAAATCCAATCTCCTCCTCCTCCTCCTCCTCCTCCTCTTCTTCCTCTTCTTCTTCTTCGGAGAAACATTACAAGTTTTTCCCAAAGTATACAGACAAATCAACAGATAATTTATACTCTTAATTGTCTAAAACACTAGGAGGTTCCAGTAAACATTACATTCTCCTTTATTCAGCTTTTAACTTGTTTTTAACTCACTGGTCATACCACCCAAAGAACTCCAGGCTGTGCCTGGAAAAGCTAGTTTCCTCCTTTGAGATTTACCATAACTTTTAATCAGCGGAACAATGCTACTATATACAGCTTGCTTAGCCATGTATGTAATAGCTTATGGCTTCTCATTAACAGATGACCTTTCAGTTTACCTCGGAAACAAGAACTAAAAACATTAAATTCTCATTACGTATTTTTGATTGTATGTTCTGTGTATGTAACCCACTCTACCAGCTGTGGATTGCACCTGTTAATTATTAATTATTATAGACTAGAAAAAAGGCTCTCTGTGGAAATAAATACAACGAGCTCTAGAAAGAGGCTCTGGGTGGGTGCCCCGGCCTTGGACACTCAGTGTCAATTTGCTGTGGTGACCTCAGCAGGATATAATGACACTGAGTCCACCATTTTCTCCAGAGGAACTGATCTCTGCTACCTAAAGAACAGTTGTAATTTTGAGTGATCTCCAGCCCTCACCTGGAGATTGGCAATGATGGTTTCCCAGAAGGGAATGGTTGGTTTGGAGGGTGGAGTCTATGGCTTTGTACCTGGCCGAGGTCACATGCCTCCTGAAACCTCACCCTCTCCAGGCTCCATCCCTCACATCTCCAGGAATTTCCCACCTGGAATTGGCAACCCTATCTCCTTCACAGCCAATCATCAACCTACCTTTATTTCCCCCTCACTCTTCAGCTTTCCACCCCCCACACGCCTGCACCCTCTTCTGTGCTCTGAAGCGCTGACTGCTACGTCACATTGGCTGTCATACAGGGGCCACCTCAGCAGCATATAAGGATACAGAGCCCACCATTTTCTCCAGGGGAACTGATCTCTGCCATCTGGAAAGCAGTTGTAATTCTGAGTGATCTCCAGCCCTCACCTGGAGATTGGACACATTTTACCTCAGAACAGCAAACTGTTTAGAATGTTAGAGGCAAAAGCCAATAAAGTCGCATATGCAAACGACCTCTGTGTTCCGAGGCAAAGGCCAATGAGGCTGCATATGCAAATAACCTCTGTGTTCTGACTGGCTATGGTGGGGAGAGGAACAGCAAACTGTTTAGAATGTTGGAGGCGAGAGTCAAGCAATGCAGCCAGTGGATAGGGACAGATTCTGAGTGACACACCAGGGCGCCAACCAATTCCGGAGCGTGTGGAATGTTTTAGAGAAGTGCCACCTCCATTCGGCTTTTATATATAAGGGAGATTTCTAAAACTGGACCTAGATCCATCAGCAACTGGACAAATCTATGGCTCACACACGTTAGCGAGAATACTCATTTAAAGAGTTCCAGACTTCTGGTACTGAGTGCATAATTAGGGCCAGGGAAGGTAACTCAAGCCAAGGAGAAGAAATTATAACTGGTCAAACAGGCCACTCTTATTCTGGCTTCTACCAAGTGGGGAAGCAGCCATATCTAAAGGGGAGGAGTATGTTCCTTCAAGATGATGGGCAGGGATAAATGGGGGGCTTGACTGAGAAAGAGGAGGAGGTTGACTGGGTATGGCAGAAAGAGTGGGAGCAGGCCAAATCAGATGAATTATGAAAACCCAGAGGCAAACCAAAAGTGATGGGCAAGCATGATTGCTCTTGTGGCAAGATGCTCAAGAATATCAGTTCCAGGCTGAGGGGGAGGAGAAAGGAATGAACAGAACTACTCAATGAACACCCTGGCTAGTGGCACATGGAAAATAAGTACTCTGAGACTTATCACAAGTTCTTGTAAAGACTTGAGAAATAAAACTTTTTAAACATTTTGACTGAGCTGGCATGTTTTTGGTGTTAGCACAGAAGCCTCCAACATGCTTCTTCCCCTGAAGGAGTAATAGTGCTACCTTACAAAAAGTAGTCATGAACAGTTTTTGGTGTCACTGGAAGGGTGTTTGATGGCTTAAATGAACATTATATCCAGAATCCTGCATTTTCCTGTAATTACATGGACATGGCTGCTAAATTGTGCACTGCGATATTTCTTTACCATTTTTAAAAAAATCAAAAACAGATAAAGCAGTAAGTGGAAATGTTGAAAAAACCATTAGTTCAGTCTTTTTACAAGTGAAATTGCTAATCACTACTAGGACCGTCTGTTAAAACTATTTGTCCGTCTATTGTAATGGCTTCTGCCATTAATTGGTGCCGCCAAATGATACTGTGTGATCTTCAACACTACAGTTTATTGTTAAGTGGTATTGATCTGGATGCCAAAAGCTATTGATCCTGGAAACCACTAACTGTAAATTCATCATCTGGAACATGTTAAAAGCAATCAATGTACTTGTGCCAATCTCCCCACTATTTGTTTGAAAAAGCAGTGGAGCAAATATAAATCAATTATTTCTTCCAATTTTTATGCTCCCTTTCCTAATTTACATTTATTTAAGACAAACAGAGTTCTGAGTAAGACAAAATCAGTAGATGAATCTCAGTCAACAGCTGACTTATTGAACAAGTGTTATTTCCTTCTGTTGGACTCAATATTTTTGATGTGTTCATTAATTATTTAGACACTAAAATGGCCAATAGCTAGTGTTTCCATGGTGTTTCACAATGTGACACAAGAGGAGATGTGGGAATATCATGCCGTACACAAAAACTGATATGAATACTCCCCTATCAAAGGGAAGGATATTATGCCATTGGCAACCTTGCTCATCTTCTCATTGGTTTCAAGAATAGGTGTCAAAAATCTTCAAGCCAATAATGAAAGATCCTTAGTGGCATTCCGGATACTGGACCGAGCGCAGCAAAGGCTATCTAGTCCAGAAATGATTAGTATCAACCAGATTATTTTCAAACACCCAGAAGACACCAGGCAAAACAATCTGGAAGGCCCATCTGGACTGTTTCAATTTCAGAAGGAAAGGAAGTCAGACAGCCCTGGTCTGAACACACACTGAAGCATTCACAGTCGAACACACTAAAGTAATTGAAAAATGTAACAAAGATTGACTAGTACAATAAATATGATACCATGAAATGCCCTTAAAATCAATTCAGGTAGTAACAGGAGAAAAATCCTTATTTTTATACTGCCCTTGCTCCAATGAGCACAGGGCAGCATAAATGGTTCCTTTCCTGTTTTCCTCCAAACAACCTTATAAGGTAAGTTAGCACAAAAAAGAGTGATTGGCCCAAATGAACTTCATGGCAGAATGGCTATTTTAACCCAGCTCTCCTTAGCCCTAGTCCAACACTAACCACTATACCACACTGGCTGTGCCAAGACCACGGCCATACAGCCTGGAAAATCTACAACTACTAATTTTCTGAAGATATTTGGGTGCCCAGATGGTATTGAAGATTTTCTGGGATACCACTACATGGGTGCCTCAAAATTCTGGAAATATTTGGGAGTAATTGGAAATATCAGGAGCCATCATTTTAAGACTTTCAGTACGGTTTTTGTTTAATTCTGCTGTGTGTCTGTGCCAGTGTCTTCTTGCCAAGGCTTGGTATTAGCTTATCAGGTTGATTTGGCTTGGATTCTGTGTTTTAAAACTAGTTCTGTTGGTCTTGCAAGCTGCAACATTAAGTTCTTTGCTAAAGTTGGTTTGCATTGGGTTCTCAGGTTTGACATTTGATTGGAATCTCTGGTTTGATATTGGATGGGTTCTCTGGTTTCAAATTTGTTGGGCTTAGGAAAGCATTCCTTGTTCAATCATTTGGCTTGAATGCTCTGGCTTGACATTTCTTTTGTTAGGCTTGCCACAGTGTCCTGTGCTTTTGCTATGATTCCCAGTTTCTGCACTGGTTCTTTGGTCTTGTTGGTTTTGTTTGCATTTGAGAGGCTTTTTGTTTTAAACATATTTTATTAATTTTTCAAACTTTAACATTAAAACAATAGATTAAGAATAACAATATATACAAAAACCAATACCATAAATGTACAGATTATATTACAATAACATGGTACTTGAGAGGCTTTTAGCAGCAGTTGCTTTGCTTGCTCTTTTTGTTATTGTTTGTGTGGGAGAAAGATGGGATTCCCCCCCCCCCATGGAAAACAATAGAGAATGGCTGGGGGCACCTTGTTCAGGGGCCCATAGAACTGGATCTTTTGGTCCAATTCACTTGAAGTAGGAAAGTTGTGTAGTGGACAGGCACCAGCAGCTCCACTGAAATTTTGGTGCTATAAGCTTAAAAAAACAGCTCCTCCAGGCCTCTGGAAATGTACCCCATAAAGAATAATAGAGCCATAAAATACTGGAAACCACCCTTCCCCAATCCCAGATCTGAATACCAAACCAGTATTTGGGACCCAAAAAATTGAGAATACCAATATTTTTGGCTCCCTGATATCCAGATCCACAATTCCCCCATTTATTTATTATTATTTATTTATTATTCAGATGTATATCCCGCCCTCCCCAATGAGCTCAGGGTGGCTAACAATATGGGCACAAAGCCATAATAAAACAGTTAAAAGCAGAATAAAACAATACAATGCTGCACAAGTCATAGAGATTTCTGAATACTCTGTTTGACCTTCCCACTGACCTGCTTTGATTGATATGGGGTAGCAAGTTAACTCAGGTGACTAACTTTTAACTTACTTGTCAACTTTCTCCCTGTCTTACAATCACATGTTTGTTACTGTGATTTATAAAGAATGTGAAATAAATAAAGTTTGAAATGAAACATTTGTTAGCTTTTGTGAAAGTTGGCAGGTTATAATTATTTGTATTTATTGAACTTGGAGGCTTCTAGCAGGAATATACAATCAATTTTGAAATGTTAAATGTTTGGTGAAATCCTGTTTATGTGGACAACTTTCAACTGATCTTATTGTCAATGCAGAGAGTATGTTTCAAGGTGAGTTTGGGGGAGCTGGACCTTTATTCAGCTTGGTAAGAAATGCTGAATCCTTTGTTAAACAGAGCAATTTGAACTTAATTTAGTTAGTGGAAAATGTGGGTGGATCCTGAAATGTACCACTTGTTAAGAAAATGTGATGCAAATTTTCCAGAAACTCCAATTTTCTGTTTTGTCATTATAGAAGCTTACCCACAATAAAAATAGGTTAAATGGGAAGACCTGTGTTATTTTTTTTGTTGAAGTATTTTGATACTATTTTACATGAACTGGCTTCACATGCCATTGATATCAACTTTATTACCACATAAACTAGCATAGTAATATCTATTCCTTAAAAGGCTTAGGATTTATTTTTAATACTAATGGATTATTATGCATCCACAATCTCCCTTAAACATACCAAACTTTAGAGTTCTTATATACTGAAAGCTAATGAAAAGAAAATAGTATATCCAAAACAGAAAACAATTTAAATAATCAGGTGGGGGAAAACACCCATAAAGAAGTGGGGAGTATTCTTTAATTTGCAATAAAACATATACAATTATCATTATTTTGTAGGTTCATGTTTAATACTAGTTGGATAACGTGCAGTCACTTTTTGAAATACAATTGATATGATATTAGTTATTTCAGGAGTTCTATACCATGCAAAGAAGCAGACAATTAGGAGTACCAAATAATTATTTTTGTATGGAATATAGTAGGACCATTAAAATAAATAGAAATTATGACTTTAGCATCAGTAAGAACAGCAAAATAAGAGGAGGTGTACAGTATTCCACCAAAAATATTTCACTTTCTCACTGCACTATTGGCATTTTTCTTTGCCCTCTTTTGTTTTAGCATCAACGTGTCATGTAACACACCCATGCTTCTAACTGGATTTAACTCAGCTGGCTGTAATCAATACACAGGTTTGTGGTATTCATGAGGAAAAAACACTCACAGCATGAAACTCAAAATATAATGTCAGAATTTGACAGTGTTGGTTTTGTTTTGGAGAAGGAACTAATTGTTTGTAGCAAAGTGAAATCTGTAGCTTGGTGTTTCATTACATTCCCTGTTTCATAAGGCTGTAGAAATAGTATACAGGGGACTACAGGTGATTTAGAAAGTTCTGCCAGATACTATCCAACGTTGATTAATCTGAAGCTTTTAGAAATTAAGCAGCTTTTCCCATGGTTTAATACCACTTAGAAAAACAATGTTTTGTCCCCAATGTAATTGAATTCTCCTTCCTCTAGTTTGAGTGTATTGTGATTTAAAATCAGATTAACAGCCATACCTTCTTATTTTCTGGCATCATGTTCATACTGGAAGTCTGTCAACACAGAGAACAGGAATGGGAGTTTCTCATTCCGTCAGCAATTGTGGCTGCTGGAACTAGGACTGACAGCCAGGCCCATAGTTATCGCGGGGCCCATGGGGCCTGCTCCCCTGCTTTTTTTGTTGGCCCCAACCCCGATCCTCAGCTTCCCATCCCCCTCACCCCCGATCGATCCTCACGAATAAGAGCCAGCATCTCCCTGTTTCAGCTAATCTGCAATGAGATTTTATTTTTATTTTTACTTTCCATTTATTAATTGCTTTCCCCAGTGGGCTCAAAGCGATGTACAGTTACTCAGTATAGACAGGGGACTAACAATGTTTGTAGGGGATAGGGAAGACAACATATATTCATTTTTAATTGCACGTGCCGTTACTGCCCGGTATAGACGTCTTTCTGGCTTGGCTCCGTTGTTTTCCGCAGGGCTGCTTGTTGGCCAGGCTTCAGGACCCGTATGTCAGTTGCCACACTGCCACCGCCTGGCCGGAAGATCCATTGCAGGGATTCTTTCGTAGCCCAGAAGCTGTTTCGCCTTCCAAGCCTCGACCAGGATGTCCGACCGTCAGCTAACACCCTCCCACAAGGGAGATTGGCGTGCCCACCCTCTCTAAGGAGTGGTTCCCATTTTATCTACTCGCCGAAGCTTTCGAATCACTGGGTGGACGATGAGCTGGGGACAACAGGCTGGCTGCTCACACCAGCACGGGGCTTGAACCAACACAGTTCAGATGTTAAGATAGTGGGATATACCCACTGTGCCACCGCTCCCCTTTAGGCCCCAGCAGCAACTGGTGGTTGACCGAGTCACACACACATTGGTCGGATTGCAGCCGCTGCATCAGTTCGCTCCTCCTGTTGGATTTTCTGCACCAAGCTTCAGCAAAAATCGTTGGCTCAGGGAAGGAGGGACAGAGAGAGGGAGGGAGGGAGGGAGCTTGATCCCCACTCTCCTTTTTTAAAAAAAAACAACAGCATCTTTCCTAGACCTCTGAGGAGCCTTATTATCTATTAACATTGGGATTCTGGCTTGCCTCAGAGGAAGGCTCTAGTGGGGGCTGTGTGGGTGTGTGCCAAACAGACCCCCCTTGCCTTGGAGCCTTTGATTTAATTAGCTGGTAGGCCCCTCAAGGCCCCCTACCTCCAAAATCCCTAGCTACACGGCTGCTCGGCATTGTAGTACCTGATGTTTTGCCAGCAGCTATGACTGTTATCCTCAGAGGTATAACACAGAAAGATGGAGTACTCATTGTGTCAATGTGAATAGGAAAATGGTAGGTAGGAAGGTGGGGTAGGGCTGAGTCATTATCTTATCCAAGTCATTATCTTACCATTACCTGCCTACCATTTTTCTTCTCACATTGACACCTTTCTGTGTTATACCTCTGAGGTTGCCAGTCACAGCTGCTGGCGAAACGTCAGGTACTACAATGCCAAGACTACGGCCATATAGCCCCGAAAATCTACAACAACTAATGAACTCTGGCCGTGAAAGCCTTCAACAACATATCTTCAGAAAATAGTGGCAAGGTATATTTTTGGATATATATTTGATCCAGAAATATTCAAACCCACATTCCTACCTGAATCTTTTGGAATAGATTATCCTAAATAGTTCACACATTGTCATGTATACATTTTGGCAGTCTCAGAGCCTTCGGAAGACAAATAGCACTGGTCCAAAAAAGCCAGATTTTTTTTTTCATGAATACTTTATACCTCTCATAAAGAATCTTTTCTTTTGGTGACTGGGGTGGTAAGTTTGAGTATTATGTGGAGAAAGGATGACACATATTACCATTGCCTTTGGTGAAGTTGCATTCCCTATTGTCTACATACTCAAAGTGAGCACAAACACAGGGTTTCATTTGTGCTTCGTAGCATCACCACCTAAACTAACTGGCCATATGGTGGTGGCATGATGTCATCATGAGGCTACCAGCTTGAACACTGAAAAATTCTGACAGAAAGGGAAAGCAAGAATTAGATACTGTTTGTATTGCCTTAAATCCATTGTGTATTGGAATAAATTATGCCTATTTATTTGCCATGTCAGTCCCTTCCCACTGCATCTGTTCAGTGTGAAACCACTGCATGAAGTCATCTGGAGTTTTGGAGTTCAGTGCCTTCAATACACTGATGGAACTCAGCTCCATCACTGCTTTTCATCAGATTTCAGTGAACCAGGTGAGATCCTGTGCCTGCGTCTAAATGTGGGTACACAGCTAAGCAAGACACAAGTATTGTTAGCAACTGCTGGACTGCTTTGGAAGACAATACTACTGAATATGGCTCTTATTCTGGAAAAAGTATATTGCTGAGGTAGCCAGAAGAGCCTTTGTTGGTTTAGGTTAATTCACAAGCTCTGTCCACTTCTGGGGAGTACAAATCTGGCCATAGTTACATACATCTTAGTGACTGCCAGGCTGGAATACTGCAATGTACTCTAAGTGAGACTGCCTGTGAAAAGTGAAAGGTGCCTGGAACCTACCACTGATTCAAAATATGGCAGCAAGAATCTTAATGGGGGCCCACTGTAGGGAATATATAATTCTGGTACTGAATCTGATTCATTGATTGGCCATTTCTTTTCAAGCAATCGACAATTGTGGCAGTGACCTGGGAAGCCCTAAATGTCTTAGAACTAGGAAACCTGAAGGAGCATCTCTACCCCAGCATCTCTACCCCCACTGAGAAGTTTTTCTGCAGTACCAGTACTTTGGAATGGGGACGTATTCAGGTAGGCATGCATCATAGCTTTGTGTACCAAATGACCTTAGGTCTTCCGCTAATGCCTTGTTTCAGCGCTTGTTTTGATGGAAGCAAAGAGTGCATACACAGGCCAGGGTTTTCTCAGTGATTGTCTTCAATCTGTGGAATGCCCTTCTTGCAGTTATATTTCTGGCTTTTAAAAAGTTGTCTACTTCAGTTGTCAAAATCTACTTGAAAAGGCATCTGAGCATGAGTTTTCATTCAGCTTGAAGTTGCATTGATGCTGTTATTTGTGGGTTTTGTTGTTTTATGCTCTGCTGTTTTAATTGATATTTTATGCTGCTCTTTTTGTCACTTTAAATTGTATGGTTTTTCAAATTAATATTTTTGTTGATTTTTTATTCTTTACAAGTTACCTTTGGCACTATTTATTTATTAGAAAGTAAACAACTGTTCTCAATAAACCTGGTGTCAGCCACTTGGTATATATAACTCCAGAACTCCATCAATTGCACTGGTTACCTATTTGCTTCTGGGCCCAATTCAAAGTACTTCTTATTACCTTTAGAGCACTTCATAGCCTTGAGACCTCACACTTGTTGAACCACATCTTCAATTATACTCCCATGAGTCAACAGCACTCTTCCAACTCCCCTCTTTTTGTGGTGCTCTCCCTTAGGAGTATCCATCTGACAACAGTAACATTGAGAAGTTTTTCTGCAGTACCAGTACTTTGGAATGGCTTACAACTGGAGGGGATGTATTCAGGTAGGCATGCATCATAGCTTTGTTTCAAAGGGTGCATGATGGAAGGTAAATGTTTTGACAGATTGGTTGTGCTATTTTTATCATGCACATTGTTTTCTGATTTATTATCACAGTGGCCCAGAGGTTAAGACACTGGCTGTCTCTGGCTGCAGCTTCTGCCAGCCTAGCAGTTTGAAAGCAAGAAATTGCAAGTAGATAAATAGGTACCATTTCAGTGGGAAGGTAACAGCATTCCGTGCGCCTCAGCGCTTCATCATGCCAGCCACATGACCACAGAAAAGTCTTCGGACAGGGCTGGCTCTTCAGCTGGGAAACGGAGATAAGCACGGCCCCCTAGAGTTGGATTCGACTAGCTTTCAAGCAAGGGAAACCTTTACCTTTTATGCACTTGCAAATTTCTGTTGCTTTGTTAGCCACCTTGAGTCAAGGTACATAAGTGTTTTAATTCAGTCAATCAAATAGACTTTAAGTGCTTATTTCCTTCCACCTATCTCATCATCATAAAAAGTATATTTCTGTCAGAACTTGTCGATATTATTTTGTGGAGGGATACATGGAAAAATCTTGGTTGCAAAGACATTTAGTGCAGGAAGTGTGTGATTTAAAAGGTAGACAAATTTAAAATTATCTAAAATTCTCTACTAGTTATGAAATTTAAAAGCACTGAATTTCTAATATCAGCGAACTGTGGGATGTCAGACAGCTGACTCATATTAAAGATATTTGAAATGCAAAGTGGATTGTGCAAGTACATAATGAAGCAACCTTCATTATCATCATAGTACTTCAGATAAATGACTCTGGACCCCACTGGGTAATCAAGGATTGATTTCTTAGGTTGAATATTGGAACTAAGGAATCAAATTGTTACATTATCTCCTATATCTGTAATCATTGTTTCACTGCAGGGGAATGGGAGACTGATGCTATTTACTGGGCCTGAAGGTCCTGAATTATATAGCTAATGCTGAAACTGGAACCTTGGGTGCAAATCTAAAAATCCAGACACTACGGACAGGTACAGACTGGGGTGGTACTTGTAAAAACTGGGGACAGCCCCCAGATTTGTATTTAAAGGCTTTTAAAGGGTTTTTTAAAAATATCTTTAAAACTTTTACGCTTACTTGCCAAGGAGAAAACTGAGATCTCACAATGATACAACAGGAGATCTCAGTCACCATTTTGATGGTTGCTTGTCAACCCTATAAACAATCAAAGCCCACTGGAATGCACTGCTGTCAGGTGGAAGACGTAATAGGGAAGAGGAGGAGATGGCAGAAAGGGTAGGAGAGCCACAGCCAGTGATATAGACCAAAGGAAGCAGTGATAGCTATCATAGGTGGGGCAAGCATGAAAACAGGCAGCTACACGTAAGAGACAGTGACTAGACAAGTCCTTCTTTTTCATACTATGTTTGTATTGTATGCCGGTCTTAAGACCGTAATAATAAAACTAAACTAACACTAGACAAGCAACAGAGAAGGAAGGATGATGGAGTGGGGAGGACAACAGAATTGCCACCACTGGGTGAGCCTGGTGGGAGGAGATGGAGGTAGAAGCAGGCAGGAAAAATGAGAGAAAGAGGAGGGGATGAAACAGTGATGGAAAGTGCTGGTGGGGTTAGGGGAGTGAGTGAAGCAGTGGGGAATAAAAAAGGGAGGGGAAGTTCTGGTCGTGGCCAGGGAAGTGAGAGAAGCAATGGCAGTGGAAAAGGAGGGCAAGGGGCACTGGGCACTGGAAAAGGAAGAGAAAAGGATAGGACTCCATCCCATGTGCAAATGTCATAAAGCAACGTTGTATGGTCTATGTATGACATTTCAGAAATCAAATTGAGTCTTTTCCCCTAAGTAACTCATGAAATTGTAGGTATTTGCTTGAAATCATGGCAGAGGGGATATGTTGTAGATTTGTACTGAACCAAGAAACATGATGCTCAGTAACATTGGGGGCATTTGTATTCTGATAAATATAGAGGTATGTAAAAAACTTTTTTTAACATACTCTACTGACTTTTCACATGCAGCAATTCTGAGTGTGTGTTGTGATCCCCACAACAGACACTAAGCTGAGATATATTCTGGGGTTCCACTTCAGCTGTTTCAGTGCAAGAAACTGAATGAGCTTTCTGTGCTAGACTAACACAGCAGATTCAAGTAGCTCACTCTTAACTTACAGGTTAGATACCAGAAAGCTTCTCTTCAGAGTTTTACCATGGAGTCTCTGAAACAGTGAAAAATTAGCAGTCTTGAAGAATAGCTAATGTTGGCTGCAGTCCAAGACTTAGTAAACTATAGGTAAGTTCCATTGAGATTGCATATGGTGCACAGAACAGGAGCTTTTGTTAGGTTCTGTGCATTCATATAACGTCTATCCCCTCAGCTGTCAAGAAAATAACACGCTCTAGTTTTTCCCCTCAGATATGAAAGCAAAATATTGGTGTTTATGCTTCTTGGTATTTAATTTCACATTAAATACCTAGTACAGCATTTAACTTTGAATCAACTTGTTTGAATAATGCAGCAAATCAGGGATGACTCTAATTTCCTTTCAGGGGAAATAGCAATGCTCGAGCAGATGCTTGTAATTTATATTTAAAGAACAAAGACATCAGAGATTTGCTCTCCCACACCCCAAAATAAAAGGTAGCATTTGAAAGGCCTTGGGGAAATCTTTACCAGAACACAATGTAACTGCTTTGTGCACTTAGCACAGCAATTTCGATGCTCTCTAGTGAAGAAAATAAGCTGTAGTTTTTGAAAATGACACTGATGCTGATGAAGTTGGAGCATTTAGCCAGGTCCCAAGCCAAGGTAGAGGTTTATAGCCTGCCTCCTACATGGCCATTATGCAAGCCTACATTTCAAATTAATTTACTAGAAACCTATGTTTGTATTGTATGCCGGTCTTAAGACCGTAATAATAAAACTAAACTAACACTAGACAAGCAACAGAGAAGGAAGGATGATGGAGTGGGGAGGACAACAGAATTGCCACCACTGGGTGAGCCTGGTGAGAGGAGATGGAGGTAGAAGCAGTGATGGAAAGGGCTGGTGGGGGTTAAGGGAGTGAGTGAAGCAGTGGGGAATAAAAAAGGGAGGGAAAGTTCTGGTGGTGGACAGGGAAGTGAGAGAAGCAATGGCAGTGAAAAAGGAGGGCGAGGGCCACTGGGCACTGGAGAAGGAAGAGAAAAGGATAGGACTCCATCCCATGTGCAAATGTCATAAAGCCGCATTGTATGGTCTATGTATGACATTTCAGAAATCAAATTGAGTCTTTTCCCCTAATGTAACTCATGAAATTGTAGTTATTTGCTTGAAATCATGGCAGAGGGGATATGTTGTAGATTTGTACTGAACCAAGAAACATGATGCTCAGTAACATTGGGAGGGGATATGTTGTAGATTTGTACTGAATCAAGAAACATGATGGGGCATTTGTATTCTGATAAATATAGAGGTATGTAAAAAACTTTTTTTAACATACTCTACTGACTTTTCACATGCAGCAATTCTGAGTGTGTGTTGTGATCCCCACAACAGACACTAAGCTGCGATATATTCTGGGGTGCCACTTCAGCTGTTTCAGTGCAAGAAACTGAATGAGCTTTCTGTGCTAGACTAACACAGCAGATTCAAGTAGCTCACTCTTAACTTACAGGTTAGATACCAGAAAGCTTCTCTTCAGAGTTTTACCATGGAGTCTCTGAAACAGTGAAAAATTAGCAGTCTTGAAGAATAGCTAATGTTGGCTGCAGTCCAAGACTTAGTAAACTATAGGTAAGTTCCATTGAGATTGCATATGGTGCACAGAACAGGAGCTTTTGTTAGGTTCTGTGCATTCATATAACGTCTATCCCCTCAGCTGTCAAGAAAATAACACGCTCTAGTTTTTCCCCTCAGATATGAAAGCAAAATATTGGTGTTTATGCTTCTTGGTATTTAATTTCACATTAAATACCTAGTACAGCATTTAACTTTGAATCAACTTGTTTGAATAATGCAGCAAATCAGGGATGACTCTAATTTCCTTTCAGGGGAAATAGCAATGCTCGAGCAGATGCTTGTAATTTATATTTAAAGAACAAAGACATCAGAGATTTGCTCTCCCACACCCCAAAATAAAAGGTAGCATTTGAAAGGCCTTGGGGAAATCTTTACCAGAACACAATGTAACTGCTTTGTGCACTTAGCACAGCAATTTCGATGCTCTCTAGTGAAGAAAATAAGCTGTAGTTTTTGAAAATGACACTGATGCTGATGAAGTTGGAGCATTTAGCCAGGTCCCAAGCCAAGGTAGAGGTTTATAGCCTGCCTCCTACATGGCCATTATGCAAGCCTACATTTCAAATTAATTTACTAGAAACCACCTTCAGAATATCATGTACATTTTAGTGTTAGTACATTAGGGGTGCAATTCTAAGGCCAGTTTGTAACCTGCTTAGATACCAGCTAATCTGGGGTTTGGGACTGGGCTGTAAAATAGCAAAGTTTATTTTTCAAATTTAAAAATAACCATTTTCCCACACTGTTCATGTATTTACTCATAGAACTATTGTATGGGCACAATACTTTTAACACAATAGGGGATAACATTAAACTATGATTTCCCAGCGCATTTTGGCCAAGTTTTCTGCACCTGTTCCATTAAAAGGAATAGAATTTGTGTGTGGTGATAGGGGCATAAGAACTCTGTAGGATCAGGAGGACAGATATCCAACTCATCTAGCATCTTGTTTCCCAAACACTTATAGGAATCTTGTAAGTAGGGCATGATGGTCAGAGGGCAAGTGGGAAGTGCCCGCTAGCTTGCTAGCTGCAGCTGAGCATAATCTAGTCTGACTTTATTTTTTCTCTCTTGGCTTGGTCCTTTTTTTTTTTTTTGAAAATTTATTTTCATTTTCCACTATAACAGAATTAAACATCATATCTCTTTCACACTCAGTTACAACTTATAATATCCATTACGTCTTCCACATTTTACAACTTTTATATCGTACTAGCATAATTCAGTTTTAATTAATCTTTTTCATCTTCAGCCAGTCATAAAATAATTTCCATCTGTCCCAAAAAAGTTCCTCTGGTTTATTTTGTAGTGTTGTATTTAACTTGTCCATTTCAGCTATTCCCATCACCATATTTTTGAGTTCTCCTATAGATGGTATTCTTTTAGATTTCCAACGTCTTGCTATCAGAATTCTGGCTGCTGTTAAAATATATACAATTATATGTGTATGTGATTTAATATCTTCCGTTAACATATGAAGTAGCCAAATGTCCAATGCCACCTATAGAACATTTTGTATACATTTTCTTTATATGGCGTGGCTCTCATAAATTTTAAGGATTTCCATGTTTTTGTCCATTGCATTGCTTCTATTGGATGTCCTATCTCTTTTATCCAAGCTAACATGGATGTCTTTATTGTTTCTTCTCGCAAAAAATCTTCTATTAATGTCATGTAGATTTTCTTAATAAGTTTATCGCTTGAGGATAACCAGATTTTATCAAAATCATTTAGACTAGTGTGGAATCCTATTTTTTTTTATCCTCAATATACCTTGATTTTAATATGTTTTTTTTCCCACCAGGACAATTTTATGTTTTGTTTTAATAAGATCTCCTCTGATTTTAGCTCCACCTTTTTATTTAATAAGTTCCCGTATATTTCTTTAATTTATCCTCTCTTTAATGATGGTTTTGCAAATGCCTCAATTGGCGATATCCATATTGGTATTTTACTATAATTTTTGTATTTAATTAAATTCCAAACTTTAATAAGAGAACTTCTTATTATGTGTGCATGGAAATTTGAGTGAATTTTGTCTTTCCAGTACCATAGGTATGCGTGCCAACCCATTACTAGGTCCAATCCCTCTAATGCTAATATTCTAGTATCTTCTAACTTTGTCCATTCCCTTATCCATATCAGTGAACTGCAAAGTAATACAGTTGCCAGTTTGGTAAAGCAAAACCTCCTTGTTTTTTAGCATCCTGAAGATACTTCAGTTTTATTCTCGTTTTTTTGGATCGCCAAATAAAGTCACCTACGATTTTCTCCAAGTCCTTGAAATACTTATAATTCCTAATTATTGGCAAATGTTGTGCCAGAAAGAGGAATCTTGGGAGAATGTTCATTTTTATCGTCACTATTCTACCCAGTAAGGAAAGATGCATTCTATCCCAATGCTTTAGATCTTTATTTATATCTTTTATGAATTGTAAATAATTATTTTCATATAATGTCGAGGTGTTACTTGTAATCCATATTCCTAGATATTTTGCTTTCTGCACTACCTCTATCTTTGATATTTCTTTTATTCTTTGTAACAGTTTTTGTGGACAGTTTTTTGCTATAATTTTAGTTTTTGAGATATTAATTCTGAAGCCGGCTATATTTCCAAATTCCCGAATATCTTCTAATAGATAGGTTAAAGAGTGTTCCGGTTCCTCTAATATAAAAATCAAATCATCTGCAAAAGCTTGCAGTTTAAAACTTTCCCCTTATACCTTCAACCCTTTTATCATTTCATTTTTTCGAATCCTCTCCGCCAATGATTCTAAAGTAAAAATAAACAATAAGGGAGATAGAGGACACCCCTGTCTAGTACCTTTTTGGATTGAGACATTCTGGGTGAGTTCGCCATTCACTAAGATTTTTGCAGTTTGAGTATTATATATGGCTTTTATCATTGTGTGGAAATTGCTTCCACATTCCCATACCGAAAATTTTTGTAACATGTAATTCCAGTTGATATTATCAAACGCTTTTTCCGCATCTAAAAGCATTAATATCATTGGCTTTCCTGGATTCAACTCATAATAGTCTAACGTATTAATTACGTTTCTTATATTATTTTGTATTTTCCTTTTTGTTAAAAAACCAGATTGATCTTTGTGTATTATATTACTTAACACCCTCTTCAGTCTGTTAGCCAGAATTTTTGCAAATAATTTATAATCTATGTTTAATAGTGAGATAGGTCTATGATTTTTTATTTCATCCTCCTTCGAGTTTGGTTTATATATCAAAGTTATAATGGCTTCCTTCCATGAAGCTGGGATCTTACTTGATCTTGGAATGTTTTGTATTCATTCTTTAAATGGTTCCGAGACCTGCTCTTCAAATATTTGATAAAACTCTGTGGGAATACCATCAGATCCCGGAGTTTTTTGTTTCCCCCCGCTCTTTATTGCTTCCGCTATTTCACAAGGTGTAATTGGGTCATTTAATATCCCTATCTGCTCTTTGCTAAATTTGCCTTTCCCCCATTTTTCTTGGTAATGTTGCACTTCTATACCTAGGATCTCTGATTTTTGATACAGGTTTGTATACAAATTCTCTACTACCTCTTTTATATCTCTTTGTGAGAATTTCTCTTCTCCTTTCCCATTTTTTAGCATTTTGATTATTTTTTTCTCCTTATCTTTTTTCAATTTATATGCTAACCACCTCGAAAGTTTATTAGCGTTTTCGAAATAATACAATTTTGTCATTTCTAATTTTTTTTGCTATCTCCTGTGTTAGAAGAAGATTAAGTTGATGTTGTAGCTTATTTAATTTCAATCTAATATCTCCCATGACCTTGTTCCTATCCTTTATTTTATTTTCCTCCTCTTGTATTTTCTCTATCAATATTTCATATTTTCTGTTTTCCTGTTTCCTTCTCCATGAGCTTTGATTTATCCACCAACCCCTTATAAATGCCTTATAGGCATCCCAAATTACATCTATGGTCGTTTCCCTAGAAGTATTAATCCTGAAGAACTCTTTTATTATATTTTTAGTTTTCTCTATTATCTCCTTATCCTTCAAAATATCCATATTCATAGTCCATCTTGAATTCCTACTAGGAGCTTTTAATGTTAACATAATTGGGTTATGATCAGCAAAAGTAGATGGTAAAATTTCTACTATATCTTTTATAAGAGAAGGCTTGATCCTTGAGGACAACAATAGCTAGGCCAGAAAGTTTTCTTGATTTTTCCTGCTTACTTAAACTATATAATTTAAATTGGTTCTTTTATATAAATTGCTCCCTTTGTAGAAAAAGCAGCAGAATAACACCCCAGCACTCTCTCCTGCAACTGACAACCACTTTGTTCTCCAGCAACTGGCAATCAGAGGCACTCTGTTTCTGAACTGGTTGGTTCCATGTAGCATCATGGTTTGACAGACCAATACTACATTGATTTGCCTAATCTCCTTTTAAAGAAAAGTAAACCAGTGTTGTGGCATCAAATTCTATACATTAATTAAGTGTTGTGTGAAGAAGTACTTTCTTAGGTTGTTCTGAATCTATTGGCAATCAGTATCAATAATATAGGAGAAGGGGGGAAACTTTCTCTTTACCCATACTAATGTTCCCCCAAGATCTTGCAGCCTTTTGATCATCATTTTTGCCCTTTACTGCAAGCATTTTAATGGCTTCTCCACAGGACATATTCCTGTTGGATTTTGCTGATAAATTTGCTTCTGTTTGAAAGGCCATACAGCCTTTGTCTTAGTTGTGTTTCTCATGTAGCTCATATGCCAATGTAACTCTATGTAATTTGCACTGGTTGATTCTGTATCCAGATACTTTGCTTTCTTTCATGTTGATTGTTATCATTTTCTTAGGTATTACTGCTGCATTTTCCCATTGTGGTTCAGAAATAAAGTATTTGACTCAACAGAGAAGGCATGAATGCTGAGATCTTTAAGCAGTTGGTGCTTTCATTTGCTTCACCCCTCCAGTTCTCATGTTCAGGCAAATTTAATTATGGCTGAATTACATTGAGGAAAGCTAACAAAACATCATACTAGGATGCTTGACTTATGAGAGGCTTGGAAAGATTAGTTAAAGAGACAACAAAATCTGTTGAAGTCACAAGAGAGCATGCTGAACACCAATTAACATCAATTACCATTGCTTGAAGCACAAACCCTGCTTTGCCATTGCAGACCATAAAGGCATAATTTATAGCTTACAAAGAGTTGTATTAGGGCCTGGGGGTACCCTGCACAGTTATTGACTGGGAGTCTTGCTGTGATATAGTTAATGGAGGTCAACAGCCTCAACTCTCCATAGCCCTTCTTTTTAAAAAATATTTTGCAATTTATTTGGCTTCCAGTTAAAAGTGGGTGAAACATCTCTTCAGTTGTTTCTGTGACATTTACAGTTTTTATCTAAGCTTTTCTGGTCATTTTGGTTGTTATCACAGTCACCCCTAGAAGCCTGGAGGGGTACATGCTTTGGTGACACTGGCTGAATGCTAAAAAGGCTTTGCACTTGATCGCTATAAACTTAGTACCATCAGTCCCATGGGTGTAGGAAAACCCCATTTATTTAAAGTGACTACAGAAAACTGTCTTAAAATTGGATAGACTGACATGTGTCTGTAAATTGTTCCTTTATAGTAACAACCAGAACAGTAGACAGAAGGTTCTCATAAGCTCATAAAAACAGAATAATCTTGTTAGAGAGCAAGCCCTCTCCCCCACAAGTTCTTGATGAGCTCATTGGTAAATACACCAAAGGCATACGGAACATGTAAAATAGGGGCGAAAATAACAGCCTCACCAAAGAAGAAAAAGTATTCCTTGTATCTCCTAGAATATTTTCAGATGAGGTAATTCTCATCCCACAATCACATGACTGGGAAACCATGAAGATCTAGGCAATTAAAAGATCCATTCCTACCCTGGAAATTGAGAGGCCCTGCTCTCACTCCAAGCTGCCCTCCCTCCAATAGGACACTGAGACAATGCCCCCCCCCCCAATCTGGAATAGGCAATTTATGGCCTGTTCTGTTTATTCCTCCCTCCTTTGCCATATCCTTTGCTTTAGTATACCCTCCCTTCCTGAATTTCATTCATTCATGCTTCAGTAACCTACTGCCAGTATATTCCTCCCTTTGGCATTCCCTGTGTTCTCTAGAGAGTGCACATATGCTCAACCCTCCCACACACAATCAACTCTGAGATGCCTTTAAACACTTTCTCCATCTCCTCAAGCCCCAGAAAATGTTAACCTTTTCCTTCTCCTCCCAACTGTCTCTTATCGCTCTTTTCTTCAGGGGCACTGAATTTATGATGCATTAACTGGGGGTGCAACATGCTTGGATAAAGAGTATAACTGTGACTCAGGGAAAGTATCTCAGAATCTATTAATATTTTCTTTCTCTCCCTCTCCCTTTCCTCCTCATCTTCTTCTATCTATTTTTGGTAGTCAATGACATTAATGTTAACTCTAGAAGTGTCTTTTATACTATGAGAATATCACGCCAACCATTCTCTTGTGGATACACAGGCCTATAAGATCCCTAAATCAGAATTAGGGAACTGTAGGTACTAGACACCTGCACTTGTAACTCTTGAATAACATGTCTGGAGTACTCATTCTGTAGTTCTCCCAATCTAGTGAGAAGCAAACCTTCCTCTTCCTCCCAGTTGGTCCTTCCCTGTCTACCACTGCATGGACAGAATTAAAGGCTTGCTTTGGATGTTCAAGTTACAAGGTGGCAAGTCCGGTGGAAAATATGTGATTTACTTCCTAGTAAAAGTGCATAGAATCCAGATAGAGAAGTCAGGTAGATACCACAACCAGGTGGTGCCTTGGGATTCCGGGAAAAGATACTGCTTCAGCCAAAATAGCCAGGTAGACTCTAGAATCAACAATATTAATGGTAGAGTTACCATCTTGTAACACAGACATCCAACAACATGGATTTTTGAAGTATTCCCATCCAGTGGAAGACAAAACAGCTAAGCCTTCTATCACCTGATCTTCCTCAATTTCTCACTGCATTGACAGATTTAAAGGTCGGTATTGGCTGTCCAAATTGCAAGATCACAACTCCATTTTGCATTAACCATATAAAGTTAAATTATGTTAAGCAAAGTATGTGAGAAGCTAATCTCCTTCCAATTTCTCCCCCCCCACTGTTATGTAATTGTTTGATACAGTAAAAGGGTAAGATCCATTATAGACTCAAGATGAACTGTAATTAATGTAAAGGTAAAGGTTCCCTTGCTCGAAAGCAAGTCATGTCCAACTAGAGTTGCAGTGCTCATCTCCGTTTCAAAGCCGAAGAGCCAGCGCTTTCCGAAGACATTTCCATGGTCATGTGGCCGGCATGACTAAACACCAAGGTGCATGGAATGCTGTTACCTTCCCACCGAAGTGGTACCTATTTATCTACTTGCAATTTCTTGCTTTCAAACTGCTAGGTTGGCAGGAGCTGGAACTAGAGACGGGAGCTCACTCCGTCATGTGGCAACTCTGGTCTTGGACTGCTGAACTACCGACCTTCCACAGCCTGCAGTTCAGCATCTTAACCCCTTGAGCCACCGCAGCTGTAATTATCATACTTTAAAAGTCATCTACAATCCAGAAGCAGCAGGGTTCACATGGATATTTATGTTTATTAGGTGATACCTCACCAAAATTCTGAGGTACAGATGTTTTGTTCCACATGCTGGGGATGATCTGAGAATGCTAATCCTGTATGTGTGTGGGACAGGCTACACAGATTTTGAGTTCAGTGGATCTTTGAATCATAATTTATCCTGAAAGTTTACAGTGTATAACATATATTTTCCAGAAGGAAAATAAATTGAATAATTGGATATACTCTGCATGTGACACTATAAAAAGCAGATTTTAATTATATGATGTAACAGATTTGCAGAAGAATCATTGTTAACTGGATAATTACTCATCACTGTAGGCAGAAAATACCGTGAAACATGGAATTTGCAATACAGGTAGAAATACATAATGAGGATGCTTAGATTTCTAACACCAATTAAATTTCATTCTCCTGCATGTTGGGAACACTACAGAAATAAGTTGAATGTCTCTCTCCTGCTGTGGTCAAACTTCTTATGTGACCAGAGGGGTTATAACCTACAGAGAAAGAGAGCATAAGTCATTGTGCTTCCAAAAGAGCATTCATTTTCCACCAAAATCCATACTGCTGAGATTCAGCAAGTGAGAATGAGTCACTCTGCAACTTTAGGGGGTGAGACAATAATTTCAAGAAATCCAGGAGTTTGGCATGATGTGTTTAAAAATATAAATGTACAACTTCATCAGTTCCATAAGCATATAAAAGTATCATAGAACAAGCAACTTCTGCATATTCTAAGTGTTGTCTTGTCTTGGCATTGCAGGCTGTGAGAAAGGCCTAGCTCTCACTGTACTATAGGTGGGGGTGCCTTATATGGAGTCAGACCATCTGTTAAGGTCAGAATAGCCTACACTGACTGGAAGTGACTCTCCAGGGTCTTTTTCATCACCTCCAACCTGATACTTTAAATGGATTCTTAACAAAAATTTACTTTGTTGACAGTCCACCTTCTCACTGAAACTCAAGGTGGATTACAGGATATAAACAGTGCAAACACTCCATATAGGACAATCAATCAACAATGCAACTAGGACTAGGAGGACATAATTGGAGAACATGAACCACAAGGACACAAGGACAAGGACACAAGTGTTTGTATGTTACTTGTGTTTACAAATTGCTTCTGTGAGTTGCCAAATGTCAGCATTTGCCTGCTATGCAAATGAGAATGTTAATTTTCTATAAGGACCCTTTTCTCCTATCTGTCTGAAACTCTGAAGGGGGGGGAGGCTAAGTTGAGAAATACCGTCTCCAAGAATTTCATCCCAGCTGCTACAGCCAGAAATCTGAATCTCATTGAAGCCATTGGAAACAAAGAATAGAAAACAATAAAATTACTAAGCAATGGCAATACAGTAGTGGAGAGATGGCTGCAAGCTATAGATCCAGGCTGAATGTGCGCCTCCTTCCTGTTGCCAGTACAAAAACCTGAGGCAAGGCCTTTGGCTCTTGATGGACCAATCTAGTGGACACCAGCCCACCTCAGGATGTTTTGTGTTCCTTTTTAGTTTTGTTTCTTTATACTATATTTTAAGTTTATTTATGCTGAATTGTTATTTTTTTTAGTTATTCTGTTATTTTGAGTCCCCAATGAGGAGAAAAGCAGGATAACAAATATGCTAAACAAACAAACAGAATAAAAAAATCAAAAGTAAAATGAACAGAAATAAAAGAACTCCAACCCCCTATTTGACTATATACTTGCTTAATCCTAGTTTAAGGTAATATTTTTGCCCCAGCTGTAAAACATGAATTACAAACAATATTACAGCCAAAATGCCATGATATGCCAAGTAACATAAAATCAGCTGGAAGAACAGTCAATGTGGTCCAGATTTCAAGTGTTAACATAGCTTGTTACTATGGCAATACTGCATTAAAAAGTGAAGCCAAAGAACTCAAACTCCTGCCAGTGTACTGTCATTGATACCATGGGGCCAAATTGCCAGCAGTGCAACTAGTTTGGACTAAGTTTGAATAGTACAATATCTTTGGGTTTTGAATTAGATGATTACAAACAGGGACCAGAAAGAATCTATCCTCTCCATCCCACTTTCCCTAGCTTGGACATCCATCAGCCTGCAGCACCACCACTTCATCAGGCCTGGCTCAAACTGAGTGTGAGGGTTGGGAGGGAGAATCTCATTCACCTGTCCCCTTCCATGCTTGGCCTGCCTTTCCCCTCCCAGCCTAAGATACTTCATAGGGTTGATGTGAAGCTAAAATGAGAAAGGAGAACCAGGTGGACAGGCAGAATAAAAATTCACTCGATTACTACATATTGTGGCATATCTATAAGGAACCTGCTAGTCGTTAAGAAGAAAACTCAGATCACCAAAAAGAGAGTGTAAGTGAGGTGTTATGGGTCTTCCCTCTGTTTTTCTCTCTCTGACTCACAGAGATTTTGTGATGACAACATGGACAAGAAAAAAGTCAGGACCCCTGAGCTCCTCTATGGAGGAAAGGTGGGAATAAAAAGGTGGCCTAAATGATCCAAATTGAAGCCTGCCCAACTTCCTTTCACAAAGATCTAACACCTTGTCCGCATTCACTCCTTCATTTTAGGAGGAAAATATAAGAGAAGCCAATGTTGGATCAGGCCAGTGACCCATCCAGTCCAACATTCTGTCAAACAGTGGCCAAAACTACCAGGTGCCATCAGGAGGTCCAGCAGTGGGGCCAGGACACTAGAAGCCCTCCCACTGTTGCCCCCCCCCCCAAGAACCAAGAAGACAGAGCATCACTTGCCCCAGACTAAGAGTTCCTATCTATACCTTGTGGCTAATAGCCACAGGTGGACCTCTGCTCCATATGTTTATCCAATTCCCTCTTGAAGCCGTCCATACTTGTAGCCACCACCACCTTCTGTGGCAGTGAATTCCATGTGTTAATCACTCTTTGGGTGAAGAAGTACTTTCTTTTATGCATTCTAATCCGACTGTTCAGCAATTTCATTGTGGAGCATCTGGGAGGTTCTGGTAGAGGGCAGAATCTCATCCACCTGATTCTCTTCTGCAGTACTGTGGGGAGGAGAGTGGGAAATTGACACGTACCATTGGGGCAAAGAGAGGAGCGAGCGCAGAGCAGCGGCTGTGGGAAATTGGTCATTATTACAACATCAATGTTAAATATGGTAAAGAGAAGATAATTTACAGCTAGGGATTTCTTTGGAAAATGCAAAAACAGTTAACAGTGGTGGCAGAGGTATTTCTTCTGTCTTGGGAATGAACTGAGCTCAAAATCTTTCTGGCAGAAGATAAGCAAAAAAAATTAGTAGTCAAACATGATGTCCAGGACACAGGAGAAATAATCAGCTTGACCCTCAATTGTCCTTTTAAATAGATCAGGACAGAACATCCAACAATTAACTAGCCAAGATGCTCGCCAGGAAAATAGAAAAGATTATTATGATCCAGATGGTGTATAGGAAAAAAAGGTTTACACCAATGCTCAGCAGCTGGGGCACACAGCTGACACACAGATCTATGTGTGCTTGTTGCCATTTTGGAGCAATGAGAAGTTGAGGCCAAAGCTAATCTATATAAAGGTACATTGCATGTTGGTGCACAGCTATTCCAAAAATATGATCCAGTTTGAGTAACCAAAACTTCAACAAACTAGGAGTGAGTGTTCTGTTCTCTTAATTAAGTAAATAGCTCAGTATTGCAAACAGAGGCTAATGCCATGATCCAGCACTTCTCTGTACAAGAATGGAAGAACATGGCACAACTGATGAATGAGAGGAACTGAGGAGCCGAACAGATGGTCCAAATTTATTGTCCATTCTCCATTCATTCTCTTTTGATGGTAAATAATAGTGCCTTGAATGTTCCCGGTCTATGCATAAAGCTGGTGGTGGTGCAATGAGTCTTCACAGGGGAAGGCTGGGTGGATGGATCCAACCACAGGAGAGGCATACAGTCAGGAAGGAATTGTTTCTCAGTAGGGGGGTAAAAGACAGTGGACAGGGAAATGCAGGATGTTGCTGGGGTTTCTTCTCTAAGCTGTCTCTTGAAATTCAGCTCTACCTGCCTTACTGAGCCCATCCACTGTATGCAGATATTTATGCTACCTGCAACCTACATTGGTGCCACTGAAGTGAAGACGCTGAAATATCTTACACAGATACAGAGGCATGAGGCCTTTTATCTTGAAAGCAAAATGTTAAGGGAAATAATTCTTGTTGAATTATGCTCTGAATCTTGCATAGCCTTTTCACATTCAAACAAATGTCACAGTTTGAGTGTTCTGACCATATGACAGTAGAAGTAAATTACATCTGGACAATACCGCTTTCAGATCTAATTAAATATTATGCCATTTAAACCAGGAGTCATTTGTCCCTGTAAGTGGCAACAGCTAATGTGATCTAGTGGCAATGAAGGTTTAGATGCTGGGAATCCAAGTTGAAATTCACACCCAGCCATTAAACTCTCCTTGGGAAAGTCATAGTTTCTAGGCCTAATTACCAGGGTTATGCGGCTTCAGAGGAGCACAGGAGGACCCAAATAAACAGGAAATATTACGCCTCCAGCATCATCGGTTCATTCCAGATTTAATGGCTGGTTCCAATAAAGCTCCATAGAAACAAGATATAGTTGCATGCCATGTGGAAAAAGGTAGATTGCTTCCAATGGAAGGAACCTGGGATTAATACTGAATTTAGAAAGGCAAGGAGCAATATAATATTTGAATTTGCCTACATATTGAAGGAAGTATATAAAATTCTTGTGAAACTGCTATACAACAATAACAGTCAGTCTTGATCCAAGTATATGACATGGCTGTAGACATGTATTAAGTAAAGGATATCAGCATATTCTGTTTAAATATTATATACATAATATAAATATAAACTGCCAACCTAGCAGTTCGAAAGCAAGAAATTGCAAGTAGATAAATAGGTACCACTTCGGTGGGAAGGTAACAGCGTTCTGTGCGCCTTGGTGTTTAGTCATGCCGGCCACATGACCACGGAAATGTCTTTGGACAGCGCTGGCTCTTCGGCTTTGAAACGGAGATGAGCACCGCAACCCTAGAGTCGGATTCGACTGGCTTTCGAGCAAGGGAACCTTTACCTTCACTTTTACAGAAAGATACCTATTTAAAATTAGTACGCATTATAAAGACATTCAGACAGTAAAATATAGTTTCTGTTAGGTTATATACATACAAAAATTGGACCCATTATTATGACCTAGGGTTACCCACCTCAAGGTGGGACCTGGAGCGCTGCCAGAATTACTACTGTTCTCCAGACTACAGAGGACAGTTCCCCTGGAATGTTATGGGATCACCATACTGTTGAGCTCTATGGCCTCTCCACTCTCCACCCTCACTAGGCATTGTCCCCAAATTTCCAGGAATTTCTCCTGCAGGTGTTGGCAACACTATTATGACTGCATACAAAAAAAGTTAAACTAACAGCTATCTCTTCACCAACCTCTTGTTCCTATGCACTGGGTATTTAATTTATCAGAAACAGAACCAGGTTTGTGGGGTTTTGTTTCCAGTACTATAAATTTCAGGCCATATCTCCTTGTTATTGCCTAATTAAATAGAATCATATAAAATGCAACAGGCTAAAATTAGCAAGGGCAGAAATATATCAGTAAGTCAATTTGTTATAAATCAAAGTTATTTGAAGACATTTAATTAACATTTTTAATGAACGGTTAGAAAGATAACATTTGTTACACAATATGCGCACAGGCATTGCCACTTAGCATCAATCCCTTGCTTTATTGAGTATTAGCAGTTCTAGCTATGTAATGAAAAGGAAATGTGTTGCTCAGTGTCTAATTTTCAACTGATATATGACCTAAGTACTGTACTGGAAGTGAAAGGAAGCACAGATTATTTCTTGAAGCTGTTAGGCTCCCATGTAGATGTTTCAAGGAGACATAACTTTTTGAACCCTTACTACAAAGAAATTAAACAGCTTAATTTAGGTTTGAAATAGTGTGGCATTTTGTCAAACTAATGGAAATTGCCATGCCCCTCTGGTCTCTCTCATGTTACTTTCTGTTTTAGCAATTTTTTAAAATAGTAGTACTACTTCAAGAAGTGGTTTTCAACGTGCAATATAAATCCTCTTTATGACAGCTGCTATGTTGCCCATACACTCTAGCTCTGTTCACAAGTTACAGTGAATTTACATACAACCCTTGAACAGTCTACTCTTGTGTTTTGTTTATACACACTACATCCAATACATATGTGAATGAAACCCCACATTTACCTTATTTGTAAAGCTGGAACAAGCCTGTGTAACCCAGGCCTTATGAACCTGCCTGACCACTACCGTCATCTTCAGAGGCTCTGCTTCAGGTGCCTCCACCTTCTGAGATTAGGTGGGCTGATTCCGCACTAGACCTTAAATCCTGGTTCAACCCTGTCCCCACACTTACATTCTGCACTACACCCTGTAATCATCTAGAGGTATTTTTACATTCTGCACTACACTCGAGTTCACCCCTGTAATTATCTCAGGGTATTTTTTGTTTCCACATTACATTGAGGTCACCCCAGTTTTGTCCCACACTTGTCCTGGGATAAACAGAAGAGGGCCTTCTCAGTCTTCCCCAGTGGGTGAAGACCTTTTTGTTTTGTTTGGCATTTCTTCAGTGATCTCTCATTTCTAAACAATATTTTTTTATGTTTTGTGTGCATTTTAAGTCTGTTTTGTATGTATTTTAACTGTGTTGTTTAATTGTTTTAATGATATGTATTTAGGAAGGGTTTGATTTTAATGGTTTTAAAATGCGATTTTATCATGTATGTTTTAAATTGTTAGCTGCCTTGGTGACCTTTAAGGGCAGAAAGGTGGGAAACAAATTCTCTAAATAAATTGACAAATATCAGTTGGAACTTTGACCTCTCAGGCTGTAGGAATCCTGTGAAAACAGTTCCTCAAATAACACTATCCCCACAATGTTTTACTGGGTTTACTAAATGTATTTTAATTTCCATGTAATTTTGTCAGATGTTTCACCTGAGGTGAAATTGCAGATTTGCTTTAACAAAATTTGGAGGATTTTACCTATCTGAGAAAGTCTACACATATTTTGAAAACCTCTCTGTTTTTACATTTCCCCTCTCTAAGAAGTTCTTGGATGTTTTGTTTGAGAAGGAATCTCCAAATAATCTTTGTGTTGTTTTGCAGCCTAGTGTAGCTTGACAAAACCAGCAGTGCTTTCTCGGCAGTCATGAAACAAATAACACTTCGTTCTTACCTCATAACAATATTTGCAACCTTGCCTCAGATGAGTGTCTAGCAATGTCTAATAACTTTATCACATATGGTAGCAGACCACAGGCCCAAGTGCTAGGCTATGGCACCAATGTTAGGGATCAAACTCAAACTTCCCCTCACGGGAAATTCTTAACATTCTTCAGAGTTTCATCTGGGTACAAGGATATCTAGAAAAGCTGTACAATGTAATATATATATATGTATTATAACTTGGTCATTCCACAAAATGGCACTTCAAGGCAGTTGAATAGTATATCAGAGTTTCATCATGCATATGAACCCTCTTTAAACCTTATACTCAGTCCTTACAAAAGGTACCATTTACATTATATCCAATACTAGGAATAAGGTCCGTTGCAGAAATAAATACAACGAACTCTAGAAAGAGGCTCTGGGCAGGTGCCCTGGCCTTGGGCATTCAGTGTCAATTTGCTGTGGTGACCTCAGCAAGGTATAATGACACAGAGCTTACCATTTTCTCCAAAGGAACTGATCTCTACCATCTGAAGAGCAGTTGTAATTCTGAGTTATCTCCAGCCCTCCCCTGGAGGTTGGCAACAATGGATCCCCAGGCGGGAATGGATGGTTTGGAGGGTGGAGTCTATGGCATTGTACCAGTCTGAGGTCCCACCCCTTTCTCAAACCCCACCCTCTCCAGGCTCCACCCTTCAAATCTCCAGGAATTTCCCAACCTGGAGTTGGCAACCATGTCTCCTTCCCAGCCAATCATCAACCTACCTTTATCTGCCCCTCTGACTTCAGCTTTCCATCTCCTCCCCCCTCCCTCCTGGACAGCAGTTGTAATTCTGAGTGATCTCCAGCCCCCACCTGGAGACTGGAAACAATGGTTCCTCAGGAAGAAATGGCTGGTTTGGAGGGTGGCATCTATGGCATTGTACCTGTCTGAGGTCGCACCCCTCCTCAAACCCCACCCTCTCCAGTCTCCACTCCTCAAATCTCTAGGAATTTCCCAGCCTGGAGTTGGCAACCCTATTTCCTTCCCAGCCAACCATCAACCTACCTTTATCTCCCCTTTTGACTTCAGTTTTCCATCTCCTCCCCCTCCTTTCTGGATAGCAGTTGTATTTCTAAGTGATCTCCAGCCCTCACCTGGAGATTGGCAACAATGGTTCCCCAGGAGGAAATGGCTGGTTTGGAGGGTGGAGTCTATGGCACTGTACCTGAGGTCCCACCCCCTTCTCAAACCCGACCCTCTCCAGGCTCCGCTCCTCAAATCTCCAGGAATTTCCATACCTAAAGTTGGCAACTTTATCTCCTCCTCTCTCAGCAGTCTCTTCCTTGGCAAAGTTCTGTCTTTCTCGTTAGTGGGGAGCAAAGCAGCTTACTTCATTCTCTTCTGCTTTGTGATCTGTACAGCAACCCTGCAAGGTAGGTTAAGCAGAAAGTCTGGGGCTGGTCCAAAATCACCCAGGCACCTTCCATAGGGAGGCTCCTGCTGA